>NW_027397109.1:6525246-6631651 GCF_003265705.2 Callorhinus ursinus
TGTCACTTGGGGTCACCTGCCCTCTTCTAGCAGCCTCAAGCAGTCCTCCATCCTGCACACACACAAACGGGCCTCATGTGTCTGTCCCTCCAGGAAGACCACCTCGTCCCAGATGCACCAGATGCATCTTCCAGGAAGAAGTCACTGTCATTCCTCTGAGCTCCTAGGCCAAGCATCTGAGTAGTGTCCGTGGCCCGTGAATGTGGGGCAGAGACCAAGGCCTGGGCACTTGGGAGTAGGGAGCAGCCGTCTTAGCTGACACCAGGAAGGGTGGATAGCGCTCGGGAGAGAAGACGCAGAGAGGGCAGGGCCGAACCGCTAAGCGGAGGACTTGGGTCTCCTTCTGGGCCAGAACAGGAGAGGATGTGAGCAGGCAGCTGGGTGGCAGTGCGGGGGCGGGGTGGAGGGGCAGCATGGGGCCTGGGGTGAGGTGTGGAAAGAATGTGTGGGTTCAGGAGAAGCCACTCCCAGCTGTGGGAACTTGAACAAGTCCCCAGGCTCTTTGAGCTTGGTTTTCCTCCTCTGTGAAGTGGGACTCACAAGCCAGCCTGCTGGGAGTCAAGTAGCCCACAGCTGTGACATGCTGTGTGAGCCAGGAGGGGACACAATGTGGAAAGTCCCCCCGTTTGTGCCAGGGAAGGTGGAAGGGAATGTGCAGGGATGTGATGGGGACCCATCTGGACAGAAACATCCAACACCCTGGCACACGCAGCGCCTCCTTCATATGATTCCCTGTCCCACACACATTCCAGATTGCCGGACCTCCTGTTTTACGTTTCTGATTCCACAGGTAACATACAAGGACAGACCAAGCCAGGCATGAGCACACGTGCGCACACACACACACACACACACACACACACACCCCAAACCCTTGCTTCCTCCCCTCCATCAGTAGCAGAGCACACTGGGTCCTGTTCTTCTACACTTAGTACCCATATGCTCAGCACCCCAAGTGAGGAGTGTCTGTGTGGGTGTGAGTGTGTGTGTGTGCACGTGTGCCCGTGAGATCAGTTCTCAGCCCATGTGTTGCTCTAACTTGCTTTTGTCACCTAACACCAAGACTTAGGAACGACCTTGTTCCGACTGGACATCAGAACATCCTCTGTAAGCAGGTGCCAAATTTCACAGAGCCATGCCGCCACCGAGTGGTGTTTGGGTTATCTCAGACCTCACTCAAGACAAAGAAAGACTGAGAAACAATAATGACAGATTTCTATAGTATCTTTATTTCATAAACTGTCCAGAGTTGGCAGGGATGTTTTTCCAGGTTCGGACACTGGGAGGTCCGGAGGCCGCACCATGGCCACCCGCCAGAGGGTAGAGTCAGCCCCCAGGGTCCTGCCTGCCACTATCAAAGGAAGCATCTCTGCTCAGAGGAAGGCATCTCTCAGGAACCCAGTCCCCGACACTGTGAATTGCCCCTGGACCCCTGAGCCACATGCATAACCAGACTTGCTGCCCTCCATTCCCAAAGACCCACAGAGGGGTCTGGGAAGCTGGGGCAGGGAGCCTCACCCAGGGCAGCTCTTCATCAGCTCAAAGAGGGCTTGATCTCTTTCCCAAAGGGCTCGTGTGCTTTTGTGATTGCCAAGATAATGGTAGTGTGATACTTTGGTGCCCTATGAATACCCCAGGCCCCAGTAACCTCTCGCTAAATGGTTTCAGCTTCCACCGATGGTCCTGGCCTGAATCAATTACACACTGAGGGTTGCAGGTCAGTGACTTTCTGATTCTCTCCCTCTTTCTACATTATCTGACATTCTCCCATGAAGAAGAACTTCCCTTACTCCCTGGGATGGACAAGTGCTTCTCCAAACAAAGTGCAGTGCCCTCCTCCAATGGTGGGAAATGGGCCTTCCTTCCTTCCTTCCTTCCTTCCTTCCCTTTTTTCCTTCCTTGTCTTTTTCTTTTCTTTTTTTTTTTTTTTTTGATGATCACAATGGGCCTATGATTTGTATGTATTGTTCTTTGTGCTCAATTACAGTCATTATGCTTTTCGATGTCCCAATTATCCCAGAAATCTTTGAGCACTTACTTGCTTTCTGGCACAAGATGTCCCAGGCCTGCTTCAGGCTGCTCCTGCCCCAGACCTAGAACCAGCTGGTCTCCCGAAGAGCCTCAGGTCCCCAGCATGGGAGCGGAATTTAGAACCCAGGATCCTCCCCTCCATGTGCTCACTGCTGTGAAGGTGACCCACTTCCCTTTACAGAAGAAAGATCTGACAGCAGAGAGGGGCTGGGGCCTGCCATTTCCCACAGGCAGCTAGGGCAGAGCGGGGACTAAGTTCCCAGCCTCCCAACTCTCCACAGACTCTCTGGGGTGGGAAGAGGTTGCTAGGTTGGTCAGTTCTAAGCATAAAAGCTGGAGCTCATGGTCCTCCCCTGGGAGGCCTCGTGAGGGTCCTCTTCATATACTTGGTCTCAGCCCTGCAGTCAGGGCCTTAAACCCAGGTGACAAGTAATTTCAAGGGCACTGGAAAATGCCAGACCCCAAAATCAAGCTGCCCACCCATTAGCTGATGCCTGAAATTCCACCATTCATTCCTAAATGTAGAGTAGATCCCTGTTTATGTACAACCTCCCTGAGGAGCTCACTTTAAGTGTTCAGGTGTTCCTGACATCACCAATGGGACAGACAACCCTGAGGTGCCTGGGCCTGGAGGTTGGAAAGAGGGGCCACGCTGCACTGGGGAGGAGCCTGAGGACTTACACAGACCTTGGGGACTGTCTGGGTCTGGGCCCCTCTTCTCAGACATGTGTCAAAATCTGGCAGCCCCAGCCCCCTGCCCACCCACTGCTCTAGGAAAAAAGTACATCACCCCCTGCAACCTCCAAGATCCCCACAGGGCTCCTGGGCATAGATGCTGAACCCCCAGCTTTATGGCTCCAATACATTGAACTCATGATGGTCAATGAAGAAATCCATGTGTTTTCTTTTCCCTGGTAACCCCTTAGTCTACATTTCAGCCAAGAAGGTTCTTTCTCATTAACAGAATGAGGAAAAGGAAAATTGGAAAATTGTTTTCAATTCACACAGAGCTATTTCTGTTTGTGATAAGATACTACTTTGACATATTAATCAAAGGGCTTTGTTTTCTGTTTGGGGGCTTTTTGTACATTATGCTACTCCATCATTTAGCCCATTCAGACAGGGGGTTATTTTAGACTGGGGGTCCTCTGGGTGGGGGCCACACAGCAGAGAACAGAGCATGCGTGGGTAGGTTTTGGCACCCACTGCAGGTTGCTGAGACTCAGGAAGAGGAACAGTAGGAGCCAAAGCTTAATGTTGGAAGAGCCCAGCTCTTTTGAGAGAGAAAGTTTTGGTTTTCTGTTTGTCTTTGGTCCAAAAAAGCCCAGAGGACAAGGGTTGGACCCATAAAAAAGAAAGAATGCATTCAAAGCCAGTCCTGACACCTAGAAGAAGCTGGTCCAGGAGGGCAGGAGGGGCGGTGGTGGGAAGCAGGAGTGGCGGCCACTCTGAGCCCCTCAGCGCAGGTCAAGACAGTGCGTGTGTTGGAGACACATGGCTGGAGCTTCGTGGAGTCCAGAGAGGACAGAAGAGAGTCAGGCCTGGTAAGCCTTGCCCCGCCAGGATTTCCCACCATAGCAGGTGAGCTAGCATGCTTAAACATGGGGCCCAGGCCACTTCTGGCTTTCTCCTCCATCATTCCTGGTGGGGGTTGCAAAGGGTGCTCCAAGCAAGCAGATGGAGAAAAGGGGAAGGAGAGCAAAAGGCCACTCCATAAACATGTCTTCAGGATATTCCGCAATCACTGCCAACAGGACTTCTGCTTTTACCCTTTCCACGAAAACAAAGACACCCACCCGAGTGTCACGGAGGCTGAGCCCACATGGGGTCTTATTTCAGAAGGCCACGAGCCATCAGGAGATGCTCTGAGCCCAGCCTGCAAGGCTCCAGCCTATGCTGCACAGTGAGGTACACCTGAGCCCCCAAGGCTGTGCCTGCCAATATCTCTGCCCTAGTGACATCTCTCCCCCTGCTCCATCCTGGGTTCTCAGGCTTAGGAGGCAGGGGCCTCTCTGGCCTGGGACTCTTCCTTGGACGAGGCCATTTTACCAATAAGGCTGACCCAGCCCACCAGAGCTATGCTTCCTCAAATGGTTAGCCACTACTCGTCTTTGGCTGTTGGCATAGAAATTTAAATTAATTAAAATCAAATAAATTTTGGTGCTCAACATCACAAATCATCAGGCAAATGCAAACCCAAACCACAATGAGATGTCATCTCTCATATATGAGAATGGCTATTGTCAGAATGACAGGAGATGACCAGTGTTGACGGGAGGTAGAGAAAAAGAGATCTGTGTGCACTCTTGGTGGGAATGCAAATTGGCATGGAAAGCAGTGTGGAGGCTCCTTGAACAATTAAACATAGAATCACCATATGATCCAGCGATCCCACTTCTGGGTATTTACCTGAAGGCAGGGAAAACATTAACTCCAAAAGATATCTGTACCCCCACATTTACTGCAGCATTATTTACAAGAACCAACACATGGAAGCAACCTAAGTGTCCATCAAGAGATGAATGAATACAGAAAATGTGGCAGATAAACGCATGGGCACGCACGCACACACACACACCAGAATATCACTCAGCCATAAAAAGGAAGGAAATCTTACCATTTTTGACAACATGGATAGACCTCGAGGGCACGCATTCTGCTAAGTGAAAGGAGTCAGACAGAGAAAGACAAATACTGTATGATCTCACTTATGTGTGGAATCAAAAACAAAACAAACAAAAAAACCAAACTCATAGATACAGAGAACAGACTGGCGGTTGCCAGGGTGGGGATGGGGGGTGGGTGAAAAGGGAAGTGGTCAAAAGAGACAAACTTCCAGTTATAAAAGAAACCCTGGGGATGTAATTCATAGCATGGTGGCTATAATTAATACTACATTGCATATTTGAAAGTTGTTATGACAGTCAATCTTAAAACTTTTCATCATGAGCAAACAGTATTCGTAAGTACGTGTAGTGATGGATATTAATTAGATGCACTGTGGTGATCATTTCACAGTATATACAAGTATCGAATCATTATGTTGTACACCTGAAACTAATATAATGTTATGTGTACTTATATCTCAGTAAAAAATAAACAAGAAAATTAAATAAATTTAAAAAGTCAGCTCTTCTATCACACTAATATTTCAACATTTTAAGTGTCCAATGCCACAGGGGGCTAGTGGTTACCATACTGGACAGCACAGACACAGAACAATCCATCATTGAAGAAAGTTCTATTGGCAGCACTACCCCAGAGGGATGAGGGTTCAGAGTCTTCAAGTTTCCACTTGGGGAACCATAGCAGTGGGCCCCGTTCACACACCCCTCCCTGCTTCTTCCCTCACCACAGTCCCCGCTTCTGATGACCAGAGCCATACCCCGGCCCCATCACACCGACCAATGGGATGGTGTGGGGGCCCAAAGGGAGGAGAGACCAACAGGGACAAAAGGAAGACAGTCAAGGAGGATCGGGGTGCTGTTGGCCTCTGTGATGGCTGACCGGGCAAGTGGAAGCAAATCCCCTCTCTGCTCTCAACTTCCTCATCTACCCGCCCACTCAGCCATCCACCGAACCATCCACCCATCCGCCCTTCCATCCACCCATGTAACCATCTACTAACCCATCCACCCACCCACTCATTCACCTACCCACTCATCTGTCCATCCACTCATCCACCCATCTACCCACCCATCCAACCTATTTTACCCACCCATCCATTCATCCACCCACCCATCCACTTATCCATCTACCCTTCCCCCCATCCACCCATACATCTATCCACCCACCCATCCGCCCACCCACTCATTGGCCCATCCATCCACCTACCCATCCACCCATCTATTCATCCATCCATGTATCCATCTATCCAACTGTTCCATACTCCTGCTTCCAAGCATTGTGGATACAAAACAAACGAGCCAGACTCCCACCTCAGTATGAAAAC
The DNA here is from genome assembly GCF_003265705.2 of Callorhinus ursinus. Classification (NCBI taxonomy): domain Eukaryota; kingdom Metazoa; phylum Chordata; class Mammalia; order Carnivora; family Otariidae; genus Callorhinus; species Callorhinus ursinus. The sequence goes on from NW_027397109.1 coordinate 6,531,230, forward strand.
AACCAGCAAGATAATAACAACAATGGCACGGCGGCTGTCAGTAATGGGACAAGTGTTCTGATAAATGTGGAATGAATGCCACATGGAGGAGACACAGTAAATGGTAAAAACTGATGAGCACTGAAGAGTCCGCCCAGGACCCTCCTTCCCTAGGAGAAGGTGCTCCCCAAAGTGGGCCGAGGCTGTCGATCCACATGCTGGGACCGGCCCCAACACCCTAAGGGAAGCTTGTGAGAGACTGAGTGACCTCCCAGGACCTGTTCTAGACAGGCCACTCAGCCAAGGTGGAGCCCCGGCCAGCCCCCCACCTGCCGGCTCTGTGGCTCCCACTCCCAGGCTGCCAAGTCTCCACCCGCACAAGGGGAACAAACCCAGGAACCTCCAAGGGGTGACCTCACCTGCAGAGGAGCCTGGCCAAGGCTGTCTTTTTGGCTTCAGCTTCCCTTCAGAGGGTTTGGAAAAGGTGGGCCTGGCCACAGTCCCAGCTCTCCCACTCTTGAGCTTGGGGGCTGCTCAGAGCTTCAGAGGCTCCGACTACAAAATGCAGACCCACTTGCCTTGCAGAACTGTGTGAAGATTGCACACGGTGTGGGCAAAGGCCTATCTGGGGACTGGCATACAGCTGGCGCCTAGCAAGGGCTACACATGGTTACCATTTGAGAAGGGTTCCCTTTCCACTCTCACATACTCTAATGCTATAAACTAGAGATTTGAGGCCCACAGGATTACTTCACAAGCCTGTACTAAACTATCCTGTACATGCTTTCCCTCCTGTACTCAACAGGAAAAGGGCAACACGTCATGAATCAAAACACCTTTGACCTGCCTGGGAGATCTGCTCCCCCACACACTTCACCTGAGTCTTTGGAGAATTTTCATCACTCATGTCAATGTGCCAAACAACCTGGAGCTCTGAGGCCTCCAGGGAGCCCGCCTTTTACAAGTGTGGGAATACCCACGGAGCCTCGATTCATGGTGGGCAGGAGATGGGGCCTGTGCACACCTGAGGGCCAGATGATTGGCGGCATTTCACTGATGGTTTTTAAAAAGGTTCAAGATCAGATCCATTTGTTGTGAATCCCGCTTGAGAGTCGAGTCGGCCACAGGGTTGGCCAAACCATTTTCCCACAGGAACATCTCCTACAGGCAACATCTGCCCAAGCGTTCAGGCCAGATGAGTCAAGAAATATTTCTGGAGCACCTGGTGCTGGGCTATGTTTGAGGGACAGACAGATAATGTTCAAACAATATGAATTTATGGAGTGCCTACTGTCCCAGGGACTTTGCCAGTCAGTGAATAAGACAAGGCTGGTCTCCCCCTCATGGGCCTGGTATTCAATTTGAGGAGCAGACAAGGAGACAGTCAAATAAATAAGACGATTATGGACCAGTAAGTGTTCCAGTATTGCAAAGAAAATAAACAGACTGAGATGATGGTAACACTAAGTGATCAGAGTCCTCTTTGACAGCATGCCATTTCAAGGCATGAGATAGGAAGGATAGAGAGTGAGCCAGTCGTGGGAAGAATGCAAGGGAAAACATGACAGACAGCGACGAGCATGTGCAAATGCCCTGAGGCAGGAAAGAAGTTGCCATGCTCAACCCCCTGAAAGACTAAGGCAGCTGGAGCAGGAAAAGAGAAGCAGGAACAGATAGCTGAGGCCACAAAAGCCATAAGGAGTGTAGATTTTATTCTTAGATACATAGGAAGCTGTTGGAAGGCTTGAGACAGAGGAGCCATGGGCTCCCACGTAGGCTTAAGGAATGCCACTCTTCTGTTGCTATGTGGAGAATGGACTGGAAGAAACACAAGTGGAGACGAGAGACCTATTAGGAAGCCTTTGGAGCCCTCCAGTTGAAAACTGAGGCCTACCTGGTTGACAGTGATGGCAGCAGGACAGAGGGAAGTGGAGAGAATTGGGATATTTTTGAATACAGAGCCCAAGGCAACTTGCTGCTGGGGCAGATCTGAGGTTGGAAGGAAAGAAGGAGAAGCAAGGATATCTCATACACTGCAGGCTTTAACACGGTGGTTCCAGTGGCTGAGATGGGGTACACCGACTGAGGGTGAATACATAGATTAAAAAGGGAAACTGGGAGCTCTCCGGTGGATACAGAAAGTTGAGAGAGGCCTGTGGAACAAGCAAACACAAGGGCCCTAGGGGCATTAGGAACTCAGGGGAGGGGTCTGGCCTAGAGATAGAAATGCGGGCCATCGACTCACAGTTGAAACAGGACCCCTCAGATATACAGAAGCGAGGAGGAGGAGGAGGTGAGGAAGGGGACATGGCCCATGGGGTGACACCTGTCACGTTTTCTGGCTGCCCCATACCTTGAGAACACTCGGGCTCTGTTTGGGAGACTTGCCCACCTTAAGTCTTGCAACCCTGCGGTAGAGTGGAGAAAATCCTCTTCCCGGGCTCCTTTGCACACAGGGCTCAATTACGGGACCTGGCTCCACCAATCAGATGCAACCTCGTGAGACATGAAAATCCCTTCCCAGCCTCCTCTGCAGCCAGGGCACAGGCATGTGACCTGAGCTCCACCAATCAGATTCAAGCACATATGGTGTCAGTCGAGAGGGAAGCTCCAGAGGATGGTGGCGATTGAGCTCCAAGCACCAAAGGGATGCTGGTGATGGCAGCAGGGCCATTGTGGTAAGGTCAAGCTCCAGGCAGTGGACTCACTATTGCATCTCATGCTCCATGGAGTTGTGCAGTGGCAAGACATTTGGCCGTCACCTGCTACAAGGTGGGACACAGACCATATGCCAACTGAGGCTATAGAATTGGGAAAATGTGAGGAAAAATCCAGAATGGGGCCATTATTGGCTACTTTGGACAACGTTCTACAAGAAAGGAAGGATTGAGACCAGTGACAGATGGAGACAAGTAGCAGTGACAGAAGGGAAGGTGACAGCGCTTAGAGAGGGACCCACTCCCAGTGGCCTGCCATCAGATTGGATGGAAAGTTCCAGAGTTTGGAGTCTTGCAGGATCACACACACACACACACACACACACACACACACACACACACACACAGTTTCTTTTACCCCAGACTAAAGCAAGTTCTTGCCTGCAAATGACAGCCATAGCAGGAGATAAAATTGAGACACAAGGTCTTTTTCCAGAACCTTCTCTTAAGAATTCCATCTAAGAGAGGGACCCCTGGAAAAGAGCATAGGAAGGGGATGTCTCCCGCTGAGGTCACTGTTTTCATCACCTCAATACAGTGACACTTCCATTAGGGTGAGGGCACAGCAGAGGCCAGTGGGTCAATAATTGGAGTGGTCATGTGTAAGGCTTAGGTTAGAGCAGCTCTTTGGCTGTGGTCAATGGAACTGACCCCCTCCCTAAAGACCAGAAGCCAACCAAGTTTTTGAGTGAAATGTATTACCCAAAATAATCAACCCAAGGCTGATGGTAACAGCCAATCCCTGAGGCAACCCCCCAGGACCCCAACCTCACACCAACAGGAAGCTGTGTGGCCCCCCGAGATGGAATACCCCCTAAGACCTGCCTCTCAGGTGGCCATGGAAGATAATGGACAAGGAGGACCCCTCTGTGGGGGGCAGAACCGAGTCCACAGGGGGCCATGGCTATGTCAGAGCCTCCCAGGAGCAGAGCAGGGTGCCACATGGCCATGCAAGGAGCAGGGTGGCTGCTCAGAGCAGGACTTCGTGTTCTCCCCGTTCTCCCTTTTTCTGAATGGATGCTCTTTCTGTAGTCTTCCCATGTCTAACCCATCACTGGTACTGAGAACGTTGGAGCAGATAAGTTGTCTTGTAGTTAAAGGGCGCAGGACCACGGGCAGCCTTATGCAGAAGCCTGCCCGGCTGGAGCGGGATGACAGCTTGGCTGTGTGCCCCAGACACAGGCATGTTTTCTGTGTGGGCAGAAGGGTATGACAGGTGTTGGCTAGCAAAGGGGCAGGCTGTGTGGCGGTTCCTGCTAGCTGCCTATCCAGTGTCCATCCCTCCTTTCTTTCCTGCTAACAGAGTCCTGGTTTGGAAGTAAGTATAAATGTGCCCTTGTAAAATACTTGCCTTCTCAGAGGTGGCCACGGATGCAGGTCTGGCCATTGAAATGTAGGTTTCTGAGGGAGAAGAACCCCTTTTAGATAAAAAGTCAAAGCTTTTTTGGAAGAAAGACTACCTTTGTTCCTTTGACTCTCCCTCCTTCTCTTCATGCATAGAAAGGAGAGGTGATGCGGGCGAGGCAGCAGCCATGTTGTGACGATGTGGTGTGAAGGGAGGTCATCAAACAGTGTGAGGGAGCCAGAGATACATGGGAGGTTAGGAGAGAGAGGGGAGACATGAAATGGTGGTGGGTGGGAGAGCAAGCTTGCCAAGAACATCAGATACAACCCCACTCTCAAGGAACCAAGACAGCAGGTGCTAGGAGGGGAGAATGCAGCGCTCTGGGAACATAGAAGGGAGAAGGACAAGGAGGGGAAGGCAGAGTGCAGCCCAGGGAAGTAAGCGACCCTGCGAAGCATCTTCTCATACCATCCATTATCTGAAACAGGAACAAGGCCATCGGTGATATTCACGGGGCAGTGAGCTACACACTTGCAATTCTCCCAGTCTATTTAAGTGGAATCGAAAAGTCAAACCAAAATCTAAATCAGCATTAAATTTTTATGGCATTCATAAATGTATTTATGGCCAGGCAGGCTGACTTTTCCTGTAGAATAAGGAGGTCAACAAGATGTGTAAATTCCCCAACGGCCCTTTTTGGAATTCAGAGGTGAATCTGGAAGGAGAAACTGATTACCGCGTGGAGGCATGCGCCCTGGGCTTGCAGGGTGGCTAGTCCCCAGCGACCGTCTGCTGAAATGATGACACTGAGAGCAGGACATCAGGCAGCTAAGCCACAGGTCCCTCTGGCCGGCAGGGAAGTTCGGGGAAAGCATTATCTTGCCCCCAGCTCCTTAGAGAATTCCAGAAGGCACCAGCCTTGTGCAGTGGAGTCTTGCCCAGGGTTGAGAAACTTGTGCAGTGGAGTCTTGCCCAGGTTAAGAAACTTGCCCACTCTGTGCTTCAGTTCCCTGATCCGGAGGATGGGGGTCACGAGAGTAGCATCTAACGCACAGCTAGAACCCTGTAAGGTACTCAGAGCTGTGGCTGGTGGGTGGGCTTGAGTACCTGCTTTTGCTATTTTCTGATTTTTATTGTTGCATAGAATGCCAGAGGGGTGAAGGGGCTTGGGAAACCGTGGGGCTGGGGCAGTAACAGGGGAAGGCGTCCCGGACTCAGCCGACCCTAGAAGCCCCAGAAACCCACTGTAGCAGGGGCCAGGCCCCGACACCCCAGGCACTGCACACACTCCCCCACCCACCCAGGAAGCGGTTTGGTTTTGTATGACATTTGTTCTCAGTGTGCAGACCTCTTGGGTTCCTGTCCCCGCTGAGCCTCCAACCCTGCTCCCCAAGGGGAAGTGAACTGTGGCCCCTGCTGGGGCTTTGGCCTCCCTCTGGGGTGGCAGTGCTCCTGGTTGCATCACCTCTCATCTAAAAATGCAAGCCCTGGGAAGACAGGGCCCTGTCACCCCCTACCAGGTCCCCCGACCAGAGCCCCGCACAGCAGGCATTCACCCTGGCCAGGAACAGTCCTCAAAGAATTTTATCAGTCCAGAGCGCCACAAAGCCTTCCTGTCTGCTACAGCCCGGCCAACACAAAAATAGCGCCACTGATTAGGACCTTTCCAAAGCACTAAGGCCAGCACCATCCGGGGTGCCCAAGAGACATGCTCGCTCTATCTTTACAGAAATCGTAAGAAACTTATTTTAGCACAGCATCTTCGAAAAGAATTTTGCCACAATCTTTAAAAGGCCATAAAAAGTCCATCCCCTTTAACCCAGAAATCTCATTTTCTGAGAATGTAGCTCAAGGGAATAATTAAAAGGAAGGAAGGAAGGGGGAAAAAAAGTCATAGTCGAAGCTATCCATGGCAGGGTTTGACTAAAACATCTAAGGCGACTCTGGAAGCGGCCTCGTATCTGTCCAACACCAGAAGGATGGCTGTGTTCGTGCATGGCTGTCAACTCTATGGCGTCCCGTGCGACTGTTAAAAATGGCGCCTGTTTCACAAGGACGAACGAGGAACAGGAAATGGCACGTGGAGTAACTGACATGAAATGTGCCCACCGCCCATGACCTGGAAGGAGTTTGTGTGTTGGGATTGCAGGGGACCCTGCCTCCCTCCTTCCTTCCTTCCCTTTTTTCTTCCACTTCCTCTTCCTGCCTTTAAAGGAGGCCATTGGGTTTTCTGCCTGCCCTCAAGAGGCAGAGACCAGAGCCCACAGCCTGGGTTCCTCCTGGTTGGTAAAGAGAGGGGGAAATCCTTGCTCTACCTCTCAGCCCACGTACAATCCAAACAACAATAGCATCATCATCACCACTACTCTTGTCCCCAAAGCCAGAACCACGCCAAACCACATTTGCCCCCAATAAATCCATAGTTTCAGAGACTCCAGCCCCAGAGAAACCACCTCTTGGAAGGCAACATGTAGCAGTCACATAGATGGATCCTGGATTGTATCCCAAGGAATACAGGCCAGTCCCACTATGGGAAAACCTGTTAGACAGAAAAATCAAATTCTAAGCCCAAAGGAGGAGCTGATGATGGTGTGTGAAGATGAGGAGCCCCCACCTGGGGTGATCAGCAGAGCAAGCAGCATTGGAGCCCAATATGTCCCTGGCAGGTTTGGGAAGGGGCAAACACCTCCCAGGCTCACTCTGGCCTTGGGTGGCCAGGCTTGAGCTGGCAATACCTCAAGAGGAACAGACTAGGTTGGAACCTGGGCACCAGTTCCTTGGCCTGCAATACATTACCCAAACATCTGAACCACTCTCTGTGCCCAATTAGTGTGAGGATTGAGACTTCAGCCTTGGAAGCTTTCTCAAGCAGGAAACAAAAAAGCACCAGTCTTAAGGGAAAGATTTATTTGACCACCCTGCAATAGGACGTCTGTTATCAAAAGACATCATGAAGAGGGTAAACACAAGTCACAAACTGACAGGATCCGCAGCAATTCTAACCAACAGGGAGTTGGTGTGCAAAGTTTAGAAAGAACGCCTCCAATCCAACATGGAAAAGACATGAGTCCAATGGCAAAGTGAGCAAAAGCCAAAGAGGCATTTGTAAATGCAGGAACTCAAATCACGAGGAAGGGAAACGTTGTTTAACCTCAAATGGAAAAGAAAACCAAGATAAGAATGCAGAGTGATGGGAATGTGTTAAATCAGAGTGCAATTCAGCAGGATGGTTCTGAGGGACAGTCTGGAAGCATCTAGTGAGGGGATACATACCTGCCCTATGATGGTGTAAGCAGTCCAAAGCTCAGAACACTGGCAATGATGCACATCACCCCCAAATGTAGACTAAATTATTTTTCAAATGTGGCACATTCACTCAATGGCACCCAACATTCATTACATGGCTAAATCTCAAAAACATTTTGGACATAAATGGGGAAAGAGTCACAGAATTTAAAAAGAAGATATTTAATCTAATCTTATTTCTAGAAAGCACAAAATGAAAGAAAATCATCCAATGCATTGATTTGAGATGCAATATACGAGGGTGCTAACCACCTCAGTGTTCATTTTACGACTATTTAAGATGTCGCTAAAATGGTGTTTGCATGGCATGACTCATTGCACTATTATTTGTAATAGCCAAAAATTGAAACAACTCATATCCATCCATAGGGAGTGGTTCAATAGATCAAGGTTCACCATGTGTTACTGTGCCAAAGCTAGAAAGCAACCACCCAAAGCGGGATCTCTGCATGAACGATCTCCGGGATATATTGCAAAGTAGGAGAAATAAAACCAAAGCATAGAGAAGGCAGTGCACCATGCCTTCCTTTTTCTGTAGAAACTAAGGAAAATAAGAAAACATATTTTCGCGGGCTTGTCTTTGCCTGATCTTGCTCCCAAAAATCAAACGACCTTCTGCGCCCAGTCTAGTTTGTCCTGCTGCCCTGGCAGACCTTGGTGACACCTTTCCCTGACAGTAAGGTCTCAGTTTGAACAGTACATTCCATGGGTCACCCTAATCCAAATCCATAGCCGTTTCTTCTTTGTCCTGAGCACATGGCTGGACTGTATCTCTCAGCCTCTCGTGCAGTCAGGTTGGGCCATGAGAGTGAGTTCTAGCCCGTAAAGTGGAAGAGAAGTTATGTTATGACTCTCAGGCCCAGCCTTGTAAAACTCTGCCATGTGTAAAACTTGCCAACCGGCTGGGTGTCAATGCCAAGGGCAGCATCAGAGACCCTGAACTAAAAATAGCAGAGTCCCCCACAGCCTGGATCCCTGACAGCCCACCCTCCTCCCCCTGCCTCTGCTGCCCCCAGACTGCTTTGATGAGTAGAACTCAGAGTATTTGTGCTTTAGCCACTAGGCATGCCAGGGAGTATGTGTTTTAGCAGCCACCCTAATGAATGTAACTAATTTCTTATTTGAAAAAAACAAAATAAATGTACAAATATATTGCACTTGCTTCTTTATCTGTAGCATATATCTTACAGGGGAAATTATTTAAAATAAAGATCCTTAACCACAGGATTCTTGTAAGAATTTAAAAAATAATGCAATATATGGGTGCCTGGGTGGCTCAGTCGGTTAAGTGTCTGCCTTCGGCTCAGGTCATGATCCCAGGGTCCTGGGATCAAAACCCATGTTGTGTCAGGCTCCCTGCTCAGTGGGGAGCCTGCTTCTCCCTCTCCCTCTACCCCTACCCCCTCCACTTGAACTCTCACTTTTTGTGTGCATGCGCTCTCTCTCTCTCAAATAAGTAAATAAAATCTTTAAAAAGTAATGCATATAAAGCTCTCCTCTGCGACTGGACCAGAATCAGTGTTCTAAAATGTGTAGCATCTGGGGCGCCTGGGTGCCTCAGTCTGTTGAGTGGCGTCTGACTCTTGATTTTGGCTCAGGTCATGATCTCAGGGCTGTGCAATAGAGCCCCACATTGGGCTCTGCGCCCAGCGCGGAGCCTGCTCCTCCCCCCTGCTTTCACATTCTCTCATACTCTCTCAAATAAATAAACAAAATATTAAAAATAAAATTTGTAGCATCTCTTTATCTAATTGTTAAATCAAGGGCCATTGTCAGGGCTGATAGCTGGACTGTCCCATCACCAGAACAGGTCCCTCCGTCCTTTCTGGATGAAGGGGCCCCATCTCCCGGAAGCACCTCCAGCAGGCTCTGTGGGAGGCCCTGCCAACCTCTCTTGGGGGCAGGGGCTGGAGGAGCAGTGTGGGCCTTCCCGGTCTTCTGATAAGCCCCCTGCCACGCTAGTCCATCCTCGGGGCTCATCAACTGTGACCTCGCCCACCGGGACAAGACCCAGGCCCTGGGCAAGGGGAGGATGAGATCCAGACAAGTAACTCCCTGCTCCCTCCCTTTGTATTTCCCTTTAGATGCTTGAAGTGCCCTTCTCTCTCCCCTCTAATTATTAAAGTAAGAAGTGCTCTTTGCAAGGAATTGGGAAAATATATTAAGGCTCAAGGAAAAACATGAAGATGTCCAGAATCCCATCCACCAGAAACAACCTCAAGGTTTCCCACTGAGGTGAAGCACTGAGGGGCAGGGCCTGGCTCGTGTGTGTGTGTGTGTGTGTGTGTGTGTGTGTGTGTTACTATACACAACACAAAATTGACCGTTCGTAGGTGCGCAGGTGAGTGGAATTAACACCTGCACATCCTTGTGCAGCTATCACCACCATCCATCTCCAAAACATTTGTCATCTTCCCGAACCGAGACTCTGTACCATTCGACACTCCCTGCCTGTTCCTTCCTCCCCACAGTGCAGGCTCTGGTAACCACCGCTCCACTTCCCATCTCTATGAATTTGCTCACTGCAGGGACCTCATCTAAGTGGGATCGTGCAGGATTTGTGCTTTCATGACTGGCTTTTCATTCAGCATCACGTCCTCAAGGTTCATCCATGTTGTAGCAGGTGTCAGGATTCCCTTCCTTGTTTAAGGCGGAATCCTATTCCACTGTATGAATAGACCGTATTTTGCTTATCCATTCATCCAAACGCTGAGTGTTTTCTGCAGACTTTTCTCCCTTCTGACACTTACTGGTGTCCTGAGGGCCATTCCCCTCTCCCAACTCAGGACAAAGTCTCAAAGGAGGTGCAAGAGCAAGAAACAGAAAGATCTGGGGACATGCTCGCAGGGTCAGGTGAGATGTCACCTCCTGGACACTGGGGAGAAGCGAGAGGTGAAGGTCAGCTGGGCTCGTCAAAGGGACAGGTGGAGGTGGACAGAGACTCCTGTGACCTGGGCCTGCAGGTGGCCCGCTGTCCAGCAGTCCCGGATACCTGGAGGAGTTGGGCGGGTGAAGCAAAGACCCTGCTCCAACAAGCGGACAGGAACCAAACCAGGGAGTGTCTCAGGGATCTTCCTAAGAAAGACGGTGGTGGACACGTGACCTCTCTCCCACACTCGTACACACCTGTAGCCAAACCCTCCGACCCGCCGTAGGTGGGCTAATTTAAAAAGTTAAAAGTGGGGAATCATAAAACCACTCTTTACAATTTAAAGCTTCTAACTGAAAACATACTTTATAACTGCATTTTGCTATAGGTTCAAGTCCTATTTGACAATGAGCCACTGGGTAGAATTCCACGTTTGCTTTTTGCATAAGTCATAACCATAATGTTTCTATGATTTTCAACTTGTTTCTTCCAAAGTGGAGCCAGACCTTGCAAACCGGCGTGAAGCAAGCTACTTGCGGGCAGGGGCCCTGTGACTGGGTCTTCCTGATCTTTCACAGCTGTCTTGCCCACGTCTCATTGGACGAACATTTGTCATAAGGTGACTCAACTTTATCAAGTGTTTCAACCTACATATCATAAAAACAACAATCCATTCTTATTACCCTCATATCTCTTTAGTTTGCACCATATTTAATTAGATTGTTTCCTTATTATAACACGTGCAGTTGGCATGAACAACACTGGGAATAAACCCACAGGCTCTCAAGGTGGCTCAGCATGCTTTCCAGAGGGGAGGGTGAGCCCTGGCTCATTGAGAGGGAGCGGTCACAGCCCGTGCACATCTGCGTAGATTACAAAATCAGGATCCCTCCGAGTATCCACTATTGATGAAACAATACTTGCAAAGTGTTTATTAAACTAGTCCCTGGCACGCCTGGGTGGCTCAGTCAGTTAAGCATCTGCCTTCAGCTCAGGGTCCTGGGATCAAGCCCCACATAGGGCTCCCTGCTCAGCAGGGAATCTGCTTCTCCCTCTACCCCGCCCCCTTGCTTGTGCTCTCTCTCTCTGTCTCTCTCTCTCTCTCTCTCTCACATGCTCTCTCTGTCTCAAATAAATAAATAAGATCTTTAAAAAAAAATAAACTAGCCCCTGACTCACACAAAGCCCACCATAAATGTTATTAGCTATTACTATTATTGCTAATTTCACCCTTGTGAGCACTTCTCCCGGGCTGGACTCTCGATGCCATGGGCAATTCTGAGCAGCAGAAGCGGACTCGAAAAGCACGACTGGGGAGATGGGACAGGAACATCCCCAGATTAACGGCCCACGTTACAGAGCAAGTGGTCACAACAGCAGTGAACGATACCACGTGATCTCCTGACATATTAACGTGTAGCACCTCAGAACTTGCTCTGTAATAATACCTGGGTGCAAGAGACATTTCCTTGTTTTTCAAATAAAAAGTTCTACACTTAGAAAAAAAAATTCTCTTAGAGCAAGTCACACCAGAACTCGTTCACACGGTACGAGCCCCAAACTACATAGGTGTGGGGACTTGGTCTCCCTGAACCCCCACCGCCCAGGGGAAATGTTGTCTGGGGGTGGCTTGTTCAGGGTGCTGGACTCACCACTAAACAGGACTCCAACTTCCATCTCCTTCCCCTCTCTCAGGGTGGCCAGGACATTCCCCAAAACCTCTGACTCAAGGCCCCACCCTCCACCCTGTCCCAAGGGACTGAAACATAAAGACCAGTGGTTCCCCACGGGAGCGACCCAGCCCTTTCTGACACCCGGAGGTGGCTTCCCCTTCCTGGGCTGGGGGTGGGAAACCCTCTAGGGAGAGCACAGCTGTGAAAAGAAAAAGCCACACACTTGAAACCCACAACAAGGAGACACCAGCTCATGTTTTCCGCCATTACTCACCTTTTCACACCCTCCCTCCGTTAAGTCCCTGCAGAGGACACGTTCCTTGGCTGGGGCTGGACCTCTGCCCAAGGCTGCCCCGAGGTGTGGGTGGGGAATGTGGAGATGCTAGATGTCCACTCCCAAGTTCCCACCAGCCACCACAAGGATCATTTTTCTCGTAAAGACTCACCCTATTACACAAGGCACAGCAGACAACAAGTATATAATACAGAAGGTCTCTAAGGGACAGGGCAGGCAGAGAGTTGAAAATCGGAACACCCACAAAGCCATCTCCTTACCCCTTGACTGCTGGAGATCCCTAGAGGGAGCCGCCCCTCACCCAGACATAAAAGAGAATAGCAGGGATCTAAGCTGGGTGGGGACATGGGTGGGTGGCCACATTGTGGAACAGATGGAAGAACTGGGGCGGGGGCTCTGCATTCATCAGAACTTTTTGTTGCCAGTGACAGAAATTGCATTCAGACCAGCTTAGGCAAAAAGGGAATCCATTGGCTTATGGACTTGAAAAATCAAAGGGGCGCTAGTTTCAGGTATGGCTGGACCCAGGGCCTCGGACAATATCTTTCTCTCTCTTACTCACATTCTCTTTTGCTTTCCTGTCTTGATTCATCTTACATTGTGTGTTGACCTTTTCTTTCTTCCTGCAGAGAAGTCACAAAGGGCCCAGGGCTTGTATCATCCTGGTTTGGCAAGCCAAGCAGAAAAAGACACTCCCTACAAGCCACATAGGAACCTGACTGGCTTGGACTGAACGTCCAGCCCTTGGGCCAGCCCCCTTAAGCCAAGGTGTTGGAAGCACTAGGATCAGGTGAGCCTGGGTCATGTACTATTGATGCAGCCAGGAGGGGGAGGGATCCTGTGACCCACAGTCCCACGAGAACTATCTCAGTAGGAGATGGAAGAGGGTGGTTCTTATGCAGATAAGAAAGAGTTTGCCTGCTGCAGAGGTCCATGTTGTTGGAATGGTATAAATAAAGGCCAGAAGATGGAAATGTCCAGCTAGAGCAAAGCATTCTTGCTGGGAACAGCAGGAAATGAGATGGAAGGCAGGGCAGGCCCCACTACAGAGGGCCCTGGATGCCCTACAAAGGGCTCATTAGCTCACCAATGGTCTCTCACTTTACCCTCCACCAAAATCACCAATAGATACAACTTGGGGCACCTGGGTGGCTCGGTTGGTTGAGTGTCCCGCTCTTGATTTTGGCTCAGGTCATGATCTTGAGGTCATGAGACTGAGCCCACTATCCGGCTCCATGCTCAGTGGGAAGTCTGCTTGGGATTCTCTCCCTCCTTGTCCCTCTGCTTCTGCCCCTGCTCACTCTCTAAATATATATATATTAAATCAGCTCTAGATACCACACAACAACAAAATACAATTTTTAAAATGGGCAAGGAATTTGAGTAGACATTTCTCCAAAGAAAATACACAAATAGGGGCACCTGGCTGGCTCAGTTGGTTAAGCGTCTGCCTTCGGCTCAAGCCACGATCCCAGGGTCCTGGGATGGAGCCTCGCATCGGGCTCCCTGCTCAGCAGGAGGCTGCTTCTCCCTCTCCCTCTGCTGCTCCCCCTTCTCATGCTCTCTCTCTCTCTCTTTCTTAAATAAATAAATATAATCTTAAAAAAAAAGAAAATACACAAATGAACAGTAAACCCATGAAAAAGTTCTCAACATCACTCATCATCAGAGAAATGTAAATCGAAACTACAGTGAGATATCACTTCATACCCATTAGGATGGCTACTACCAAAAAAAAAAAAAAAAAACCCCAAAAAACTAACCAACTAACCAACCAAACAAACGAAACAGAAAATAACAAGTATCAGTGAGGATGTGGGGACATTGGAACACTCACACACCGTGGGTAGGAACGCAAAGTGGCGCAGCCACTGTGGTATGACAGTTTATCGGAAATATTAAAAATAGAATTACCATATGATCCAGCAATTCCACTTCCTGATATCTGCCCGAAAGAACTGAAGGCAGGGTCTGGAAGAACTGTTTGTATACCCGTGTTTACAGCATCATCATTCCCAATAGCCAAAACGTGTAAGCAACCCAAGTGTCATCGTCTGGGGACCGGATAAACAAAATGGAGTCTCTACAAACAATGGAAGGTTATTCAGCTTTAAAAAGAAAGATCATTCGGACACAGGCTACAACGTGGATGAAGCAGGAAAACACAAGGATACGTGAAATCAGCCAGTCACAGAGGACAAAGATGGTATGGTTCTACTTATGTGAGGTCCCGCGAGTCGTCAAATTCATAGAGACAGGAAGAAGAAGGGGCAGAGGGAGGAATGGGGGAGTGAGTGTTGACTAGGCAGAGTTTCAGATGGCGGAGATGAAAAGTTCCGGGGACGACTGGTTGCGATGGGGACACAACAGTGTGAACGGACTTGTCTCAGGCCCTCAGGCTGCCATTCCAGAATACCAGACTGGGTGACGCAAACCTCAGCCCCTTACTTTCTCAGCTCTGAAGGGTGGAAATCCAAGAGCAGGTGTCAGAGCAGACAGGGTCTGGTGAAAGTTGTCTTCTAACACTGCGCGTTCCCAAGGCCTTTCTTTGGTGGGTGCTCACAGAGAAAGAGAGATCCTCTCTTCTCTTCTCAGAAGGGCACTAATCTCATCATGAGATCCCCACCCTCCTGACCTCATCTAAACCTAAGCACCTCCCAAGGGCCCCACCAACAAATACCATCCCAACGGAGATTGGGTCTCCAACATCTGGCTTCGGGGAGGACACAAACATTCAGTCCATACTAGCACTTAAGTCCACTGAACTGTACACTTAAAAATGGCTAAAGTGGTAAATTGTATATTATGTGTGTTTTACCACAGTATTTTTTAAATATACAAGTTTAAAACAAAAGTCACCTAAGAAGCGAGTTAAAGTCCTTGGGCTCCCCGACTGGGGACCTGACTGCTGGGTCTGGGATGAGAGCGGGGAGGGGCTGATCTTTCATGAGCTACAAACAAGTCTGAGGCACACAGTTTGAGAAACGCCACTTGAGGCGAGAGGGCGCCATCAGAGGTTTTGGATCAGGGTTGTGCAGGAGGCAAGTGGAAGGCTGTGTGGCGGTGTCCATAGGGCTAAGAGGAGGAAGAGGGAGGAAGAGAGAGAAGCAAGGCATGGAGGGGACGGGAGGTACGGTCCCCACAGAAGTGCTGAACAGACCCCCACTAACCCCAAGGCCATTTCCACCCCAGCCAGCAGCACCCCCTCAAAAGAAGGCGAATGTCTGCTCATTTTAGCTTGCTCTTCCAGAACCAGCCTGACCGAGGTGCTTGCAACAGGACCATCTGCAGACACAGAAAGAACAGCTTCTTCCGCTGGAGAAAACCAGCCGGCATGTCTGGGGCCTGGCCAGGGATGGAATCCAAGCTTCGGAGCAACCAGCAGGGACAAAGGCATCCGTGCACTCCCGGCCAACACCCGCTGGAAGGGAAACCCGAAACTCTCGCTGGGAGCCACAAGGCTCTGCTCCGACCCTCTGGCCGCGGATGACCGCTTATCATTCAAGGGGACGATCCCAGCAGGGTGGAGGGAGCCTGGGCCCTCCCGAAGCGGGCCTCTCAGGAGCCACATCCCATTGCTCCTGGAGCAGCGACCCTGCGGCAGCTCCATGAGGAAGGCAGGCATGTGTCCCCCCGACTCCGAAGCCGGGTCTCTGCCAGATCAGAGCAAGACGGGGCATTCTTGCAGGGCCTCTGCCTGTTCTCCCAAAGCTTTCCTAGGCTCAAAGCCAGACCCAGCATAATAAAGGGGTGTGGGAGCCCCAGGCCCCAGGGACTGGCCCCCCTCCTCCCCCTCCAAGGTGAGTCCAGCCAGATGGCAGCTGGATTCTACCAGAGAAGGTAAAAAGAGACGGGACAGACAGTGCGGGGGGTCCTCCCACACAAAATGAAACCCCTCGGTGGTGCAGAAGGCAGATGGCGTTTTATGTCAGTTCTTGCGTTCTGCTGCCACCAGAGCGATAACCTGGAAGAATATTCTCAGAAGGTTGACCTCTGTGGCCTTGGGTCTTGCCCATTTCCCCAGCGTCCCAGCCTCCAGAACGGCCGTCCCAGAACAGCACATTGTCAAAGTCTCCATGATTTATCCGCAGAGAATCCTGGGGTTCTTCTTGCCCTCCATTATACATGCTTTTGGTAAGAAGCTTGGACGCACCGTTATGGGCTGAATTGTGTCCCCCTCGCAGATTCCTGTGTCCCATCCCCCGTATGTCAGAATGTGAGCTGATTCGGAAACAGGGTCATTGTAGGTGTCACTGGGTAAGATGAAGTCGTACTGGAGTGGGTGGCCCCTGATCCAACAGGACAGATGTCCTTATAAAACAGAAAGTGTGGATGCAGAGACATGCACAGAGGGAAGACCCTGTGAAGGCACAGCCGTCTATAATCCACCGAGAGAGGCCCGGAACAGATTCTCCCTATGGCCTCAGAAAGGACCCATGCTGCCGAGACGCCTTGATCTTGGACTTCCAGCCTCCAGCGCTGAGACGATACATTTCTGTTGCTTAAGCCGCCCAGTTATGGTGGCTCTGGCTTTACATCCGCAGGGTATAAAGTACAAAGGGAAAGCTGGCTCTCTCGGTCACCTCCTTTCCAACCCCCTGGAGCAGAAGCCCCAGGGAAGGTGTGCAGGGGCCACAATGCTCTAACCTCCACTCACCAGACTCCTACACCTGGGTGCATGGAGAAGAGGCACTCGTGTGATCTATGAGGTGGGACTGAGGTGGAGGCTGTAGCTGTCTGGGACCCCCTGCAACCTACAGCACTCTCTCAAGATGCCTCATGGGTGTGACAAGTGCATGTGGCTGTGGTGGCCTTGACTTTTGACTTTTGAATCAGAGCCACAGCGGCACGCCCTCCTACAGATTGGTCCGGGGAGAGCCTCTGGCTCCTCTAGCCTTCCCAGAGCACAGCAGACTCCTAATCCCCTCTATGCGATACTTTTCCTGGAAGTGCCTTGCGGGGCTTCCGTTTCCCACACTAGATCCTGATTGATAGAAGTAACATGGTAGGTCTTACGTCAGACCTTTCTGCAGAGACTTTACATAACATATATTGGTTTCCTATTAAAACTAGAAAATTAACACCTGTTCATTGTGAAAATTTGGGTATCGCTTAAGAGTATACAAAGGAGAAGAATTGCTGTTGACATTTTTGAGGTTTTCCCATCAGATCTTTTCTCTGCGAATACACGGGTTCCCCTCTAAGCTGAGCTCATGTTGTGCATATATGGTTTTGTAACTTGCTTCCTATTCTTATTAATACATGAACAATGTCCCATGTTGTAGAAGTGTCTTCAGGAAGATGAGTTTTAGTGGATACAGCATATAGTGCCGTGGTTTTCTCTTTTTTTCAGTTTTTCTTTTCATTCCTTTCTTTTGTGAGATGGCTAATAAATATAAAAGAGACCACTGGCATATGTACAGTTTAAACAGTAATTATGATATGAATACTTGGGTAAAGAAACAGAATCTTTACTGCACCCCAGAAACCCTTTTCTTGACAGATTCAACAACCAGCCTGTCTTTATGATAATTATTTCCCTTTTATTCCTAGCCGTTTTACCATCTTTGGATTCATCTCTAGACAACACTGTTTAATTTGGCTGTTTTTTGAATTCTATGGGAATGGAAACATACAGTAACATCCTTCTGCTGACTTTTTTTCATTCTTTTGTGGATTCACCCAGGGTTGCATGTAACAATAGTTTATTAGCTTTCGTTGCTAGATAGTATTCCCTATATCCATATATACTTACTCTGTTCATCTACTTTTATTGGTTGGAAACCTTTGAGTTGTTTCCGATATTTGGCTATCATGAGCAATGAATATTATAGTGAGCATTCTTGTATATGAATCCTAGTGCACATGCATTTCTTCTGAGTACATAGCTATTAGAAGAATTGCTCCTAAGACAATATGTGTGTCATCAACTTGATGAGATAATGCCAAACTCGTTTCCAACGTGTCTATCCCAATATACATTCCTGTCAACAGTGGATAAGCCCTCATTCCTTTCTGTGTTCACCAACACTAGGGATCATTCATTAGACTTGAAAATGATTTACTCCTCTAATGATATGTGAGAGTATCTCACTGTGGTTTTAATTTTCATGTTCCTGATTACTAACAATATTGAGTATCTTTTCATGTTTATTAGCCCTTTGAATTCCCTTCATTGTGGAATTCTTGTTGAGATCTTTTGCCCATTCACTATGGGTTGTCTGTCTTGTTCTTACTGGCTTATAGGAGTGCCTTATGTATTCCAAATATAAGTATTTTGTCATTTATATGTGTTGCAAATATCTTCTCCTGGTCTATGGCTTATCTTTTTGTGCCTTTTATGATGCCTTTTGATATGAATGAATTTATTAGTCTTTGCCTTTATGATTAGTACATTTCTGGGTCTTCTTTAAGAAACCCTTCCTAACCCCAGGATCAAGAAGATATTCTCCCATGATACTTTCTAAAAGTTGTATGGTCTTGCTTTTCATATTCAGGTTTTTAATCCATTCTGCTTATGGCATAAGGTTGGGATCTCATTTTACCCAACTATCCAGCACCATTTGTTGAGAAGTCAGTCCTCTCCCGCAGATCCTCAGGCCACCCTGTAACATCTCATGTGTTCATGTGCACAGACCTGCTTCTGAGCTCTCTAGTCTGTCCCATTGATCTATCTCTCTGTCTGCCCAGGCCTTATTTAAGCAGTCCCTATTACAGAAAAGTATGGCGGAATCATGTTCTGAAGACAAGTATTTCCTCCGCACCACTATCTCCTGTTACTCCACGTTGTTCCCTCACTCAAACAGCAGACCTGTGAGACATCCATTTCCTCAAGGGATGATTGCTGCAGCAGAGCATAGATGATAAGTAGCCAAGGTTCTTGACTTTTGATTTTCGAAAGGATGCAGATAAGTCAGAGCTAGTATCTCATGCCCAGGAGACGACATAAAGATCCCTTCGATGAGGAGGAGGAGGAGAAGCAAGGGGCAGAGCAGAGCTTGGGGTGGGCTTCCTGTCTCTGGACAATCTTTCTTGAGCCCTTAGTTTCTTGGGAATCTAAGAGCAGAGGGAACTGATTCCCCCATCCTGAGTCAGCCTGGGGATATTAACAAGACCCCGGATTGATCCTCGTGCCTGGCAGTGTTGGAAGAGTGAAGCAGGAGAGGCCCAGGAGCACCTGGGTGGTGCAGTTGGTTGAGCAGCAGTGTCCAACTCTTGATTTCGGCTCAGGTCATGATCTGGAGGTCGTGAGATCGAGCCCCACACGGGGCTCCGCACTGAGTGCGGAGTCTGTTTAAGACTCTTTCTCCCTCTCCCTCTGCCCCACCCCTGCACTCTCTCTCTCTCTCTCTCTCTCTAAAATAAATAAATAAATCTTAAAAGAAGAAGAAGAAGAAGAGGAAGAAGAAGAAGGGGCCCAGCCGGTAACAAATGTTTCCTGAATATGACAAGTGGCACTATCGGAACTGAGAAAGGGTGTCCCATGAAGAGATGCCTTGCTGTGGAGGACGTGATAGTGGGGCCCACTGTGTAGAGCCAGAGTCCTCTACAAAGCCTCCAGTATCTTTGTCAGGTTTTGGTATTGGGGTTATGCTGGCCTTAAAAATGAAATTGGGATGTGTTCTCTCCTCTCCTACTGCCTAACATTTTCTGTGAGGTTGGTTATCATTTCTTTATAAAATATGGATATAATTCACCAGTGAAGCCATCTGGCCTGGAGTTTTTCCTCTGGCCAGGTTTTTAATTACAAATTAAATTTCTTATTGTATGAAAGGCTATTCAGATGATCTATTTCATCTCATATCAATATTGCTAAGTTGTGTTTTTAAATGTGTGTCCATCTCATCTTTGTTATTGGATTTATTAGCATAAAGTTAATAGTCTCTTATTACTCTTTTCATAGCTGTAGGATCTGTAGTGATATCCTCTGCTTCATTTCTGATACTGGTAAATTGTGTTTTGTTCTCCTGTTTTCTTGATCAGTTTTGCAGTGGTTTGCTAATTTCTTTAATCTCAAAAAAAAAAAACTTTTTGTAATTTTCAATATGCTGTTAAGTCTAGCCAATGAATTCTTCATTCAGCTATTGTATTTTTCAGAATACCCATGAAATTCCTTTTTCTTTTTCTATTTCTCAATTAAGATTCCCTATAGTCACTCCTTGAATATTTTATACTTGCTGTATTAAAGACTTATCTGATAATAGGAATACCTGGCTCATCTCAGGTCTGTTTCTATGGTCTGAATTTTCTCTTGACCATAGGTCACATTTCTCTGTTTTTTTCACACATGTCTACTAATCAAAATTTACGAGTCTGGTGTGGCAGCCAGACAACCAGCAGATATTGACATAAGCTCCCAGGTAAGTATTAGAACATACCAAGGTGTGGTGCAAAGGGCGGGGGGGGGCGCCCAGAATGGGAAAGGGGAGACATGTAGATTTTTGTGAATACCTATTAAATTCCCTGCTGCTCATCTTGATTTTGTGGAGGCTTGTTTTTCACACTTATTGGAAGAAGTCTGTTTTGATTTCACCACTGGTGTTAGGATAAATCTGAGACATAGTCTTTGCTCTGAATACGCAGCGCCTTTGGGGTTTCAGTAGAAATCCCCAGGTGTTTGTGAAACTCCTCCAACTAAGTGGGATCCTAACTCCACACTCTGACTCCAGTGCAATGGAAAGCAGCTGAAATTTTCGATTAGCTTTTCCTGTCTTACAGCTATTGCTTTACACTGTGCTCCTTGGAATCTCCCAGTTGCAAGCACAGTTCAGGAGGAACTGACTCTGGGAACAGAGTCAATATGCAGATTTGGAGCGTGCCCCCTCCACGTCTCCCTGGGATTTCCTTCTTCCAGTGCCAGTTACTCCGTTAATTCTAAACTTCATCCTCTGACACCCCAAGTCAATAACAGTGAAACTTTCTGCATCCCTATCCGGCGCCCCCCCCCCCCCGCCGTGCTCTGTGGCCAGGAGGGTGCCCTCCAGGGAAGAGCTGGATAAATAACATGTGTAATTATAACAATATGTAGTTCCCATCGTTCAAGGGTCAAATCTCCTCCGGTATCTGTCTGATTTTTGTCACTCTAGTGCCTTCAAATCTTTAGATTTTTTTTTCTGGCGGGGTGTGTGTGTGCGTGCGCATGTTTGCTACTTTGTCCATCGCTTATCATCACTATCAATGGGAGAGTGAGTCTGATACAAGGTACTCCACCATTACTGGAACTTTAATTCTTCTGAATACTGTGTATTTTGAAAAAAAATATATTTTTTACTGTATCTATGTTGAATTGTGTGTTTGGGGAGTCAAAAAAAATTCAGCATTTAAAAAGGTAGAGGAAGAGTAAAAGATAAAGTATTTATGCATTCTGCCCTTTTCTATGGTTCTGAAAATACCCTCATTCAGTGGGTTCCCACATCCTGGTACTCTGTGAGTGCTCTAAATTGAGGACAGTAAATTCCCTGACAAGTAGATACACTGCCTTCCCTCCCGCCGCCCCCCCCGAACCCCCGCCGTGACATGGCTTTTGAAAAAAGGCTGATCTGGTGTGAATTTTGGATCTGCCATTTATTAGCTCTGTGACCTTGGGCATGTCACCTAAACTCTCTGAGCTTCCATTCCTCCCCTATAAACTGAGGTCAGAATACTGATCTCACAGGGATTGAGGGAACAGTAAATGAAGTAACATACAAAGTGCCTGGCACTTAGTAACTGTTCCATAAATGTTAGTTTCATGATTCAAGAGGGAAAGCATTCCACGTCTCTGAAGTAAGGTTCTTGTTCTTGCAGTTCTTACTGAAAGCTGTTCGATTGTTTTCACCTAAAAACTGAATGTCCCAAGGCTGTCTGTATAGAAATATTTCATCTCACTTGTTAATTCCCCTTGGCAAGTAAGCCAGCCAAGAGCCTAGAATAGAAGTCAAGGGAAACTGACGCTGGCTACACAGCATGGCCGGCCAGGCCCCTGGTGAGTCACAAAGGTGAGCGAGGCTCAGTCTGGGCCAGCCTGGTGTGGCAGCCAGACAACCGGCAGATGGAGCCCAGAAGCCCCCAGGAGCCAGGGCCTACAAAGGTGAGTAAAGGGGGCCTCGGATCGGGGAGGCGGCAGGATGGAGCTCCACCTACAGGGCCCAGACAGGCCAGAGTGAGAGGGTCACACTGCCACGGAACCTGCACATTTGCCTAGGAGAGGCCGGCCTCCCAAGCCCTGAATGGGCCCCGCTTGCAGTTTTAAGAGGGATTTCCTGTCTCCTCTTGGGTAGGGAGGCGTGGTGATGGGGGCAGGGGTTGCCGAGCTCAGATGCGGCTGGAAAGATAGAGGAGGGGGAGAGGCAGGCCAAGCAGAGCCGCTGCGGGGCAGTCAGGCCTCGCTGGATGTCTGGACTGGAACCAGGGTCGTGTCTAAGCAGAAGAGGACAGATACGGTTTGTCTTTTTAAAGAAGAGTCCGATGGCCCAGAAGCAGCTGGACCGGAGGAGCAGGAAATGGGCAGGACCTGCCTGATCCAGGCAGCTTTGTGGGGAGATGATGGGGTGGGAGGAGGGGCCACCCTGGTGACTTTAGATCCAGGAGGGATTGTGGGATTTGATGAGTCACCGGATACGGGTCTGCAAGGAGTTTGGAGCAACTGCAATTTCGAGGTGGGGACACGGGGTGGGGGGGGGGGGGGGGACACGTTAACTGAAACACAGGGACAGGCGCTGAATGAACCAGGTTCTGTGGATTCTCTCCTCAGTCTCACGAGGTCATCATAACTGCCCATTTTAGAGCAGAAAGCCAAGCCCTGGCACCGGGAACCTGCCCGAGATCACTCGGTGGCTGGCAGACTCGCACAGGGCCTGGCCCATCGTCTGTGGGCCTGATCCCAACCAGTGCAAACCAGTTGCTGTGCTGGGAAGGCCAACTCCAGACGGACAAGGAAAGAAAAGAAGTCCTGACTCGAAGCATTTACCCTCTCCGGCAGTATAAATACTCCCACCTCGGCCGATTGCGGGCTACTGGACCAGCGTGGGGTCACCAAATGCAGGGTTGGGGAGAGCTGCCCACTCCAGCCCACCACTGACCCAAACCCAGGTCTGCCTGGTTCTGGGGCCGCTTCTCTCCCCTCAGTGCCAAACCAAACACCTTACAAACCCAGTTCTTTGTATTTTTATGCCCTGCCCTTCATCCCAGACTCTCCCGGGTTTGTATAACCACAGGCTGGGGCATCAGCTGGGTTATAAGGAACAGCATGATGGAATCACTGTCCCCCATCTGTCCCCACCCCCAGCCCAGGCTAATTCGGGAGGCCCAGGTCCGTGAACTCCCCCAGAGCCGTATTCCAGCGGCGAATCTATCTCCCACAGAGAGACATTTTGCTGAGAGCCCAGGACATCCTGCGGGGCCCCCCTCGAATCTGGCTTCCGTGTTGCCTGAGGAGCCCCGCTTGACGGCACCCCTACATCCGCAAGACGGAGAGCTGCTCGCCCTTCAGGACCCCACCACCGCGACTTCTCGCCCCAAGTAGGAACTGTGTAGCTACTGTCCCAGTCTGCAGAGGGGTTCGGTTTGCACAGCATCTGTCTCCAAAGCTGGCAACTCTACATCCTCTCCGACAATTCATTTTAAGACAATCTGCAGCATCGGAGTGCCAAGCCTATGCCAGTCCGTACATGTCACATGCTTTCCCCAATCTTGCAGTTTGTGGACATTTTCCTCCTAATTTGGGACTGACTGTGTGGAGGCAGAAAAAGGCAAACACACGGAGCCAGAAACAGGGCAAGCAGAACCTCACCCCAACCCCAACCGTGCACTTCAGTGGGTGACAGGTATCCCGCAGGCCCGCGGGATACCGTCTGGGGCTGGACGGGGCTGGACAGGGCTTTCCCGTCCCACCAGGCTGGCGGGCCATAAAAGTCACATCCTCTTGAGGATGTGGCCCAGCCAGGGACTGCCCTGACAATCCGCATCAGAGAAACTGGGCCTGGCGAGTTTTTGCTGGAAGGCACATCCTTTTGGGAGAAGGAAAGGCCCATCCCCAGACCTAACTTTAAAGAAGGCCCGTGAATCATCACCTCAACCGCTCGTTACCAACGACCACATGGCTTGCCCCCCCGCCCCAGCCCTCTGCCCACTCCAGGCCGTGGACAAGCGCTAGCCTCGGCCTTCCCTGAGCCCAAGACCGGCTCTCAGAGATCTCCGGCTCACTGGGGCCCAACAGGGGTCTCTAGCTGTCCTTTGCTAACCAGGAGCCGCCCCACATCTCCCTTCATCGCCTGCTCTCCAGGCCCCAGGCCTTAACCAGCCCACAGCCAATACCACCTCCCAATCTAGTCGTGCGCTTTGGCTTCCAAGCACTACAGATGCCAAGTGACAATAAATTATAATTATGATATAATACCTAGTGAGTCCTCCAAACCTGCTGAGAACATAGGAGCATGGTTGGTAGTTTCATCTTCGAACACTGAAAGGGAGGAGGGATGCCCGGTGCCTCTGGTCACGTCCACACCTCGCCCCACACCCCCACTGCCTTGTGAAGTCAGGAAAGAGCGTCGCTTATCTCAAGCCGGCCACGCCCCTTCCTGACCCCTGCCCTCCCGTCTCCCAGGACGGATGCCTGTGGCCCGGGAGCCGAGAAATGTACATTGTTCCCAAACAGGCCGTCTGTCTGGAACTTGCCTCTCTTCACTCCCTGACTCATCCATAAATCAATCCATCTGCCTTTTCTCTCACTTTGTAGTGACTCAGTGGTGCAGTCACAGAGTTGGGTTTGTGGGGCTGCCGTTCTCATGGGATGGTGTAACGAAAATTCTGTGTGCGATATTCCCCTCATATTTCTTGAAGGTCATTGGGCTGAGTTCAAGTTTATTTTTAAAATGTTTTATTGGAATTGCTAGCAGGCACAAAATGTCAACGTTGACCACGTCAAATACCAAATGGCTTCCTGTTAAGTCAGAAATAGCCAAACACCAGGTCCCTCGGCCCTAGAGGTAGATGGCCCACTTCTGGAAATCTGATGGTCCAAGTACAAGACGGGCTGTGTGCCAACGAGGCTCACTGCAGCGTTATTCGGGATTAAATGTGGGGCGCTCGAGGTGGTTGACACTGGGAAAGTTCTCAACTCTACCAGAGAAGGCAACCATTAATGATGATTTCAAAGGACCAAAAGAGGGGTTTTAAGTGTGCGGTAAAGGAGCAGGGAGCAAGTTGCTACACTGCATGTTCACCACTGCATCAGACTCTAAATACGTCACCAAAACCCCAGAGGAATTCGCCAAAGTGGGAACAGGGTGGTGGAGGAGGAGGTCTTTCCTTCTTGACTCAACTTCCCAGTATGCATATTTTCATACCATGATTAATGACATTGTTATCCACAAGGGGAGACGGACTTAAAAAAATGCAAAATGCTTCCTTCCCAACTCCGTGAATGTGCATTTTAGGAAATTTCTAGCTTTCAGAGGGCATTTTGAGCCTATGGCTGAGAGTTCCCCTTTAGTTTTGTAACAGGAAGTGAGCCTCTGCCTAAAGAAAGACCTGAACTTAATTCAGAATTAATAAATGTGAAGGTCATTTTGAGATTTGGCTAAAAGGGTTTTCCTTTCTCCAGTGGGAACGTGTAGGTCGCATCGAGCCAGGCATGCGGTGTTGAGTCATGGCACATCAGCAAGAGGAAAGGGAAGGTGGCAGCCCAGAGGCATCGCTGGCTTAATTGTGACAAACTGCTGGATGGAGAGAATGGTTTAGGTAGATTCCAGAGCTTGCCTAATATGCATTATTAAATGACTTGATCAATTTCTTGTTATATTTTCTCATTAGAAATCAGTCAGGCATAACAACTCTTACTGTTTTAAAGAAAATGCAGCTAGAATGTTCTTTAAAGGACAAAATTTTGGTTTTGATTGTTGTAGTAAGACAGGAAAACCCTCATAACAGGGATAGAATAAATGGCAAATTAATGCATCAAGAAAGTATCTGACGACAGGCACCTAAGTGGTTTCACTGCCCTGATGACAAACCAGCCCCTAGTCTGGTTGGCCCTATGGTTTCTGGTTGGAGATTTTTATATTCCCCCCCCCCCCCCCCCACCACCCCCCTACATCCCTGCAAAAAGCCCAAAACCCTGAAGCACAGCATAACTAACAGGAGGAGGGTTTTTTCCCACTGGAAGCCATACAAAATGAGTTGCTGTAATCTGATCCGATGCATTGCAACATTGACACTTTCGCCGCGTTTACACTAAGTTTGACGAAGCAGATTTGGTATGAGCAGCCTTTTCCTTCAAGTGGAACAGAAGCCCATCCTTCGAGGGCTTGAAAAAGCACAGTGGGACCCACTGAGGTAGGCACAGCCCTGTGCAGCCACTTCAGCAGACAGACCCCTCCCTGCCGGCCCCCAGTCACAGGGGCACATAAGCTCCTTTGCAGCAGAGATTACAGCAATTTATACGCAGTAACACAGCCTAATCCCCCAGGGCGGGCGCCAGCACAGGTGCAGGAGGGCTGGCACTCATTTCCCTCCACGACAAGAAAGCACAAGGAGAGAGGCTGAAATCTGGGGCCAGGGCGGAGCCCCGGAGCAGCTGAGAGAGTCCAGCCGGCAGGCAGTCCCGCAGGCGTTCACCTTCCAGGAGGACAGACCTTTTACTAAAAGGCAAGAGAGCCGGCGTCAGAATGCCTCTGAAAACCCACCAGTCCCCTTCACTGTTGTCCTCCAGGCGACCCTTCAAGGGCACAGGATTGAGGCAAAGTGGGACTGTCGTTGTGCTCAACCACACACGACAAACGGTCCACGTCCCCAGCGCGCGTTAGCCGTGTCCCCCGCACCTGCGGTCTGAGCAGCAGAGAGAGCACAAGTCCGCTGTGCCGGGGCTGAGGCTTGGTGAGCTTCGTGAAGCGGACAGGTCTAAAAGCTGGGCAGGAAGGGAGCACAGGGACCGAGAGCTTGATCCGCTGGGCTGATGGAGTTCGGGGAGACTAGGGAAAGCCGTTTCGGAGGGTCAGGGCTACTTCCGTGCCCTGAGCTCGGGAAGGGCCCCAGCTGTGGGTGCGCCAGCAGCACCTGCCCCTTCTGCTCTCAGCACCCAGTGGAAGGGAATGCGCCTCCCTCGCTCCTGGGCTGCCTACTTTGCAGCCAAGAGGCACTGTCACATGACGTGTACTTTGTCACCATGGCCCTGTCTCCAAACATCAAAGTCCTGGAATGCCAGGGCTCCATGTGCATACTGTGGCCTCATGTTGGCCCAGAACAGCAGTGCTGGGAAAGCGATCCCACCTCCCAGAGGGGAGGTACAATCAACGTCTGCCCCAGGAGACCGGGCTCTCCTGTGCCCACTCGGGCAGGGCTCCCACACGTGCACCCACGCACACCCACAAGCCCACTCGGCCCTGCCCTGCCCTCCAGAAACATGTTTGCCAAGTCCTCAGAGCATCAGGTCTCTCTGTCCTGCAGCAAGAGGCTCACCCGGGCCCTCGTGCCCAAGCAAATAAGCATGTGGTCCTCATTGGTGTAAATGAATTGTTTAAAATGCTACCAACCTAATTCACCTATGATTCACATCACCCCTTCCCCACCAGGCCACACAGACCTGGTGATTCTTTGTGGGAGGGCCCCCAGGGCTGGATGGCTGGAGGGAGGAGGAAGGCTCCATTTCACACCTCTGTGCACCATTGTGACCTTCCCCCTTCCAACCATCCTCACTAGGAGTCTTCATTTTTAAGTACTGTTAACAGGAGTTATCTGGTTTGTGGGGCTATGGGCCATTTCAATACTTTTCTGTATTTAAAATACAGTAATGCACACTAAGTATAAAATAACAAACGAAACAAACAGTAGAACTAGAAAGCCCTCATAGTTTTAAGAGAAGCAGCAATTATTTCCAGGTCACGAATGTGGGTGGGCCACGGGGCCACAGCTAATGCAGTGGCAGGGAAGTGGGCCACGTGGATATTCCACTGCAAGGAACACACAAGATGGGGAACCGTGTGCTAACGGCAAGGCTGGGGACAGGGGAGGACACGGTCATTCTTGACAAGAGGGCTCAACATGCCTGGGTACCATGGGCAAGAGTCCAGTGAGGAAGACTATGATCACATGACTATAGAATTAAGTCCAGCTGTGTCACCTCTACACTGGAAGGGTCCGGGGTGACAGCAGAGTGGACAACGGGAGAGTTTCAGCTGGCTCCTGGAGGATCAGCCCAGTTGGCCAGCACAGTGGTGTGCAGAGAGAGTTCTAGACTGAGGTCCGAGCAGGAAAGACCCTGATGTCCCCACAAACTTGGAGCCCAGTTTGGTTGGAGGAGGTTCCTAAGGAGGGGACCTCTAGGGCCCGCTCTCTGGGCAGGAAGACACTGGAACTGCCAATTTGGAAGAGCACTTTAGTAAGAGGGGCCCTGGCTCCACTGGAAGAGGAGAGGCCAGGAGAAGAGTGAACCGGAAGGGCAGTGGGTGCAGACTCCAGGCATGGCACGACCAGGAGGGGAGGACCAGAAGGGGTCCAGCAGCCTATTTTTTTTTTTAAGATTTCATTTATTTGAGAGGGGGGAGGGAGGGGGGGGGGAGAGAGAGAGAGAGAGAGAGAGAGGGAGAGAGAGAGAGAGAGAGAGAACGCAGGGGTGAAGAGGAGAGGGAGAGGGACAGACTGCCCGCTGAGCGGGGAGCCCTATGTGGGGCTCGACCCCGAGATCATGACCTGAGGTGAAGGCAGATGCTTAACCGACTGAGCCACCCAGGTGCCCCGCGGCAGCCTTTCTAAAGGCACAATCTTGAGGGAGGGAGGGCGGCACCTCCATAAACATCCACATGGGCATCAGGAAGAGGACCAGACTTGAGCAGGAGTGGGAGTAGGAAGGAAATGGTGAACTTTAACGAAGTGTCACCATGATGCTGGACAGACATTCAAGCTTGACAAGGTCACTGCTCATACAACGCCCATCAAAAATCCCGATCGTTCGCTATCATGATAGAGAATTTAAATTACTTTGTCATCAAGGTGCATACTTGTGCTCTTCCTGAGGAATAAAAATGTGCTTTCTTCCGAAGAAAAACTAAACATTCCCACAAAGTAAATGACAATTAGGCTGAATGACAGCAATTCCTACTGAGAGCACAATGTTATTATACTGGGTCTTAACTGTCATTACACGGTAAATACCTGTCCTGGAGTGGGACTGGCTTCCACAAAGCTTGCTACCTTGGCATCAAAGGTCTTACTTTTTTTGATTCTTCGATTACATAGCAACTGTACACAATTTATCCTGTAGTTAGATCTATCCCCAAACCCTGAGAATGTTCGTGCACACAGCCTCACGTGGGCACTTGTTAAAATGCAGGTTCTACTGGGCCCAGTCGGTCCCACTCTGGGGCCAGGTAGGTGCACATGTACCAAGAAGCCGGATGAGGCTTAGAATGGGTTTGAAGACCCTTGTTCTAGGGAACACAGATTCAGCAAGCTGAAGAGGAACAAAAGTAAAATTCATTCGGGGGGCCGGGGTGGGGGGCGCCTGGGTGGCTCAGTCATTGAGCGTCTGCCTGCCTTCGGCTCAGGTCATGATCCCAGGGTCCTGGGATCGAGCCCCGCATCGGGCTCCCTGCTCAGCGGGAAGCCTGCTTCTCCCTCTCCCACTGCCCCTGCTTGTGTTCCCTCTCTCACTGTGTCTCTCTCTGTGTGTCAAATAAATAAAAAAAATAAAATCTTTAAAAGAAAAATTCATTCTAGGGGACAATAGCGGAAGAGGCACTTGAAAGCTTCACATCACTCCCAAACTGCAGTCTACACAAAATATTCCCCTCAAATAACTTGGAAACCTTTAGAAATCAGTGTTTCAGAGTTTTACTCTCCAAATGTAATACAATTCTTTAGCTAAAACAGGAGTAATGAGACAAAATGGTCCTGAAAAGTACAATAGAAAAATACTGTTCACTGGTTTATTTTCCCAAATGAGCAACAGACTATTTACAAATAAGCAGATCTCCAACGATGTGTATTAAAATGGCAAGTCTATTACTGACTGAAATCTAAATGAAACAACAAAAAAAAAACAACAATTTATTAAGGCACGTTGGATCTGTGAGTTGAAAACAAACGTTCTGGTGTCATGACAGACTGCATTTCACTTTTGTCCCCAAAGCATGCGAGCACCAAAATTGTCAAAGAACACTTAGTATTTAGTAAGACAGGAAGGAATGTAAAAATTGAGGAGGGAAAAAGCATTTTCAAAAGGAAATCTTTGGAGATCAGTTTACTGCAAATAAAAGAACACTAAACACACTCCTGATACACATAAATACTAATAACTAACAGGTACTGGAGAAACGGCAGAACTCTAAACAATGGATATTAAATAAATTAAAGGTATTTCGGATACAAAGAATAAAACAAAACAGTAATTAAGGAATGAAACCATCGCCACCAATAATGTAACGCAGACACGATGCAGTGAACAAAACCAAAATACGTTTTCCCCCAATGCTTCCATTAGGGCGGGTTTTTGTTCCTGTTTTAGCTTGTGTACATTAGATGTATTACAATAATTCTTCTTTGCCATTCTAAATATTAATAATAGTTTACCCTTTAAAGAGAAGGGTCAGGAAGAGGGGGAAAAAAAATACCAAATCCTTCTTGGAATTTAATGCCAGGTCCGTTAAGCCGCACGAACGACCACAAGAACAGCCCATACATCTAAGTGTCCCTCTCCTCCCCTCGTTTTTAACTATGTGACCACAACGAGCACAAGTTTGGGGGAAAGAATCAACTCTGGAAAGCTCTCCTGACCATGATGATACAGTTATTATCACATTTCCTTATTTTACAACTGGAACACAAAATGGGCTTTAAAAAAAAAAAAATAAATCGTCATCAAAAAAAAAAAAAAAGACAAAAGGTAGAATCTGTGCAATGTTAACAGTTACAACAAAACATTTACCAGGGTTACAGTGTTTTGTTACAATAATACTTTGCAGGAGCGTTCATGTTTTCAGCCAGAGGACTGTAGCAAGGGGGTGGGGGGTTCTGAAAAGGAAATGCGTAAAAAAACAAAACCAAACAACAAGAGTTTTGTTCATCAGGTACATTTCAAGTCATCATTAAGCAGGTCTGCTACACAACGTTCAGCAAGAAAATGTGTTCAAAGGCAAACATGATCACATTTTTGTTCAAAAAGCTCAATCATCAAGGAGTCCTTTGTAAGAAAATCATGTGTAAAATATATCCTTGTATGGACTTCAAAAACTGATCATACAAAAAACTTTTGAAAAATAAATTAGATAATTAAAAACATCTCTTCCAGCAGAGCTGGATGTTAGGCTGTCCTCACTGAGCCATTATTGCCGTTTTTACTGTAACTTGGGTCGTGTTTCTCCAGCCACATTTCAGCCAGCTGCTGTGTGGACCCATACGTGGATGCTTTGGACCCCAAGCACATTTTATACTGTTTAGGATCGAGATTGGGATCACAAAAGACAGGATGGTGGACATGGACCACTCCTACTTCTTGGCTCCTGAACGTCTTCAAACCTGCCTGGACAACCTTGTTGAAAAGGTCCACATCCTCGAGCCCCCAGCCTTGGATGGAAACGTCAAAGCCACCGACTCGGACAAGATCTCCCTTGTAAATGCAAGTAATGCCAAACCCATAGTTTCTCCAGAAGCCAGTCTTCTGAGTGAAGGCAAAATGGTTATCGCTGGGAACTTTCCCACTATAAACAATCTTTGGATCGTACTGGCTAAAGATGATTGGAAAATATATTTGTTGCCCCAGAACTGTGTTTGCTCGACACCGCTGAAGGAAGTCTGTGGTAAAGACGAGGTCCACGTCACAGAAAAAGAGCAAAGACTCGTTGCTGAACTGGGAAGACCCCACTTCAAGGGCCAGAGCTCTGGAAAACTCCCCAGACACGGGCAGAATCTGCATGTCCGCTTTGGGGTACTTAACGCGGTAATCTCTCATGAGTTCAACCTGCTTGGCCTTGTCGGGGTTGGAGTCAGAATTGAAAAGCAGAACCACGAGCTTGACGTTCTGATTGGGAATGAGACACGTCTTCTCAAAGTTTCCCATAAATCTCGCAAACATGTCGAAACGCCCGGACAACGGAATCAGGATGTTTATCTTCTTCTCTTTGGGTTCCCTGCGCTCGTCCTTTGAGCCGGGGAGCTGAAAGGGGACGAGCCTCTTCAGGGAGTTGGAGAGAAAGGACAGGGACCCGGACTCCTGATTGATTTTCCTGGCCAAGTCCCTGGCGTCCAGCTCCTCGTGCTCCGCAAACTGGATCCTGCTGAAGGTCTGCTGCAGGTACGCGTGTCTCCGCACGGGCACGGTCACCTTCTTCCCCTTGTGCCTCTTGTACAGCAGCAGCAGGTCCAGGATGTACTCGGCCCCGTACGTGGGATTCACCCGGCGGTAGCCGTACTGTATCTCCTTGAAGTCGATGATGCGCCCTCTGGTCTTGGCGTTGGCGTTGATCATCTCCATGACCTGCATGACAATGTCATCCAGGGCCTCCCTCTGAGCGGAGTCCATCCCTCTGCGAGGGGGCTGGCCCTCGGCGGCCGAGTACAAGTACTTCCCGGTCAGAAACTCCCATTCCAGAATCTCCTCCCGTTGGCGGGGCTGAAACCGCATGAAGGAAGGAGGGCTCCCCAGCTGCAGGTCTTCTTTGTGAATCTCGGTGTTGCTGTACCGGCCCATCAGGACGATCTCCCGGTGCAGCTGGATGGTGCGGTGGCGAAGGTCGGCGATCTTTCGGCTGAGCATGTAACTGTGCAGCCGGTACTGGTAGGGCGGGTTTTTGTTGGGGTGCAGGGTGATGGCTCGGTGGATTTTACTGTTATGGAGATCTCGAATGTACCCCTTTTTGTTCTGTTCGTAATTCTCATAAAAAAGCTGCTGCATCTGTTAAGAGAAAATCAAACAAAAATGGCTATTTTAGTATTATGTGACTCTGTCCCTCTCTTCTTGCCTCTCCTTACACACCTGCATAGTCCTAAAAAAACAAAAACAGAAACAAAACCCTAAATACTAGAAATCTTTGCAAACGAGCCACAGCATACCAGAGGCCTTAGGGTAAAGCCCAATCTCCAGCAGTCCAATGAGATCAGAAGAAGAATAAATATCAACTACTTCAAGAAAGAAGACTCATCAATAACCAGAGTTGGCCAGTATTAATTATGCAGGCAAACAGAATTATGAGAAAGTTTTCATACACAAAAAGTGTAATCTTGAGATCCCAGTGTCCCAAATCGGCGTAACTGGAAGAGAAGGCCACCCTGGGTCCCCACCAAGCCCATGTGAGGACCCCAAACAACCAAGTCCCCTCCTCCCTCAAAGACTGGCACCCAACGGGAGCCGCTGCCTTTCTGGAACAGCAGGCCCTGCGGCTACCCCTGTCTAGGAATAAACTGCATCGACAGGGTGAAAAGGAAAACTCCACAAGCATGACCTGATGCAGGATTAATACCACTGCCGGTGAGCTAAAGAGAAAGGAAGAGGCTGGCCGTCTGGAAGGGCACGCTGTCGGTGAGACCAAGATGCTGCAAGGTCACTGCAAGTGCGCACGTGAAAATCCTTTCAACGCCTGCTTGTCCCTCGTGTCAAGTGCACCCCCCACAGCCTCTGTGCAGGCGGGGGCGGGGGGGTCCTGTCTGCTCAGCACCGGGTCTCCGGCAGGCTCAGAATGTTGAGCTAAGAGGCAGGCAATGCAAAGGGGCTCATCATTCCACCAACTCACCCCTGCCCTATGATACAGGTCTGGGGGCAAGGAGGACAAAGGTTGGAGGCCCATCAGCCCCAATGGGGAATGTTCCCTCAAATCAGACAGGGAATGTACTTAGTTCCCCAGTACATCCGAGTGACGAGATGATGAGTGTCTACAACGCCTTCTAGAACGAAGAATAAAAACCTACAAAAAAACATCTTAATAACACTCGAAGTTGGTATGTGGTCGATGAGTCCTGTTTCATTTGTGGTTCGTTTTTGGGGTTTTGTTCATATGCTAAATACTAACTCTTGATAGGGTGATATGTATTTGAACCAAGCAGTTTCTCTGCCTTTGGAAAGTCTTATTTGTTACTTTTTTCTTTCCTGACACACGGCAATCACCATAACAGAAAAACACAGGTTAGCATTTTTACATCCCATTTTCTTCTGTACAATACTACAAGCTACCAATAAATAAAACCCAGTAAGAGTAAAAAGAAGGGAACCACTTCCAAAGAATGAGAGAGAGAGAGAGAGAGAGGAAGGGAGGAAGGGAGGGAGGGAGGGAGGGAGAGGGTGAGGAATGCAGGCCGGGTTCTGTGCAAGGCCTCCACCCACATCCACTTGCTCACTTAATTCTCAGGGAGCTGCGAGTTGGGCGAACGCTGACCTTCTCGAACTCGGCTCTCCTCTCCTGGACGAGGTCTGTCCGCAGAGGAGGACTTAGCACGGAATGACAACATCTCGGAAGGGCCCTCACTCTTTTCAACTTTGCTTCCCACATGGTCTGTGACCAACACAGGACATGGGGACAAGGAATTAGCCACTGACATCATTTCCAAGTCGTACAATTAATTAGCAAAGGCAAAGTTTAACAGAAGCAAGAGCAGAAGCAGAGCACATGCAACCTTGGAGCGCACCCGTGCCAGGAGGCCGCGGGCCAACGCAGGGTGCTTCTGACCGACGTGCACCCAGCACGGGCACCCAGCACAGGCTGCGCTCGCCCCTGTGAGCCACGGTAAGCTGCACCATGGCCGGAAGCAAAGCAGGGGTCTGGGGCCTGCTTAGTGGGGAAAGCGTGAAGCAAGGGAGGCCTGAGCTCCTCCAAGGCCCGGCTCAAGGCCACAGAGTGGGCGAGGAGAAACACTACATTAACCTAAACGCCCGAGGCAGGGGCTGGCCTAGGACCCTGATCATTTGCCTTTCTTTTCATATGGGTTACAACAAAAAAGAGGTTTCCGGAATTTCCTGCCCCGTGTGTTCCCGTTCATCTTCTAGGGTAGCCAGGCTGCGTCCTGGGCACCAACTGCACCGCATGGGGACAGAAGTGTCCTGTGAGGCTGCCAAGCCAGGAAAAATGAATCCTGTCCACAAGGTGCTAAGGACATGAAGCAAGCACAGCCTGTCCGGCCCTCCCCCCTCACCGCTGCGTGCCCCAGCCAGAGCCTGGAGGCCCTTCCAGTTTTCGCAAGGTCAGCCTTCATGATGTGCACCCTACAGCGGGCGTGCCATCCGAGCCTGAGGACGCCATCCGTGGGGGGGTGGGGGGGGGACGCAAAGACCACAGCAGTGCTCCTTCCAACACAGCCAAGTCAACAGCAGCCAGGGCTCCAGGGCTGGGAACAAGTGAAATAACCACCGGCGTGCAGGACGATGGGAAGCTACGTCATCACTTCGTATACGTTTGTTATAATACATATTAGTTCCATTTTGTCCACTTACAACTTCCAAATTTCCTTTTTTTTTTTTAAAGATTTATTTATTTGAGAAAGAGAGAATGAGAGACAGAGAGCACACGAGAGGGAAAAGGGTCAGAGGGAGAAGCAGGCTCCCCGCTGAGCAGGGAGCCCGATGTGGGACTCGATCCCGGGACTCCAGGATCATGACCTGAGCCGAAGGCAGTCGCTCAACCAACTGAGCCACCCAGGCGCCCTACAACTTCCAAATTTCTAATAGTGGACATGAAGAACCATGACTTGTTTGAAAGGTCCCTCTGTTTCCAGTGAACACACTGAATCTTACAGGTTGCTTCTCCCAAAATTAGGTCAGAACAGCCTGAAAGCAGGAGGTGTTCTTTCCTGCCCCCCCCCCCCCCCCCCCCACCCCCTGCAAGAGAGCCACCACCACCCAGCCCAGCCGGGAGGGGGCTTCCCGACAGGGCTCCCTGCAGAATTCTGTTGTTCTTCCCTCAGGGCCCTTCGGCACAGTAGCAAGAATGGTCTTCTTAAAATACAAATTGGAGGCCTGTGGCTAAAAATGAAGTGGCAGAACCCACATGATTCTCTCTTCCCAAATATCTCTTTGAAGAGAAGAAAGAAAGAAAAAAGGAATAAACTCACAAGAACCAAGAGAATGGGAGAGGTGGCACAGGGAGGGGGTAAGAGATGCCCCCAAATTCGGAGGAAATGCACTTGAGCAAAGGAAGAGGACGTCTATGGCCCTTCAGAACCCCAGGAAAGGCGCTATGAAAGGCAGGGGTGAGGTCCAGTACCGCGCCCAGTGGGACTGGATGACCGTGGAGCAGTGACACCCCCTCATCCCCTCCTGACATGGCCAGGATACACTGCCCTCTCCCCATCACAGGAGTGGGGTAAGGAGGGTGGCAGCAGATGTCCAGCATCTTCAAGGACGTGCTCCGAGTTACTCTGCCATTTAGATGATGGGGGTGTTGCCAAAATTCATATAGGACTGCCTCCCAATTGTAACTAGATCAGGACGGGCAAGTAGCAAATACTGGAGGTTTCTTAACATGATCATATCATTTATGGCAGTTATTCCTGAATATAACTGTCTACAGGTCCTTTCCCCTCACTTCTCTTGCGTTAGTTCACTGGTAAGCACGTAAACCTGAACTTCATTTTCTCCAGAAATGCAATCTGAACACCTGGGTAGGGGTGAGATCAAGGCCGACAGCTGGAGGGAAACGAATGTCTGAAGAGGAGGGTTCCCAGCCCTTTTCCCAACTAGTCCCAAAATACTTACCCTCCACTGTCCATCCCGAGTAGGAGACTGGGTCCACTACACAGTGGCCATACATAGCTAGAGTCCTCCCACAGAAAGCACCAGCCAAATGGCTGGATCACTACAGCAAAGATACTGGTTTAAGAAATCTTGCCTTACAGAGTTTCCAGTTAGCTTTTTCACTGCTGTAGTCTTCGGTGAGGATCAACAGCCAAGGACCATCAGGCAGCTGAAAGACTGTTCCAATGGGAGAGATGGAGACAAAGAGACAAAAGCTTGCTGGAAAGAGAAACAATGTAGTGAACAGAAGGAAAACTCAACAAGAGAAACAAAAGACAAACCTAGAAGGCATCCACACAGAAGATAATACACCCATGCAACAAAAACTGAATACTGTTAGAAAATCAGAAAACCGAAAAAGCTCTTGAAAATAAACATAAAATAGCAACACAAAAGAGAAGAGTTTGAAGATAAAGTTGAAGAATATCCCAGAAAACAGAAACGACAACAAAACCAGAAAACAGAAAAGTATTCATTCCATAGCAAGAAAGCACACCGGGGAGAAAATAACAATATAGAAAATGGGTTCAGAATGAAAGGACCAGTTGCCTGAATCAAACCCCAACTACTTGGTACAAAGAACACAAATTCAGAACACAGAGAAAGCAATCTGAAAACTTCCAAAGACGAGAAAAAAAGGCCATCTAGAAATAAGTGGCGGGAGTGAAAATTATTCCCAACGTACAATTCTCCCAAGCAAATGATCCATCAAGTAGGTGGGCAGAAGAGATGTTTTCAAGCAGTCGAGCACTGTCTCACCTCATACTCAGTCTTTCCCAGCTATGAAAGGATGTGCCCTTCTAGAACGAGGGAATCTATCTGGAAGGATCATCACACAGCATCCTGGAAACAAGGGGTATGGCAGAGAAGAAAGGGAGCCCCAGAATGATAGTGCCAGGAAGTCTCATAAGGAGAGTATAACGGGCTGGGTGTCTGTGCCCCCCAAATTCACATGCTGAGGCGCTCTCAATGTGAGGGTGTGGAGTGGCCTATGGGAGGGGACGGAGTTTAGAGGAAATTGTGAGGGTGGGGCTGCCATGGTGGGATGGGGGCCCAGAGGAGGGCTTCAATGAAGGGCCCAGAGCGCACTCTCCCCCGCCTCCCCCCGACGGCAGGACACAGCAAGAAAGCAGGTCTGTAAACCAGGGAGAGGGTCCTCACCAGACCCTGACTCTACCGACACCTCCATCTGGGACTTCCGGCCCCCAGCACTGTGAGGAATGCATGTCTGCTGCTTCAGCCACCCAGGCGACAGTATTTTTGTTCTGGCGGCCCCAACAGACGGAGGAGACAGAGAGCTCTGGAGAGCAGGCTGAGGGAACCAGTGCACACACGTTCGCTACCTTAGTATCTTCAGAGTCGAGCTCATGCCTGACACAAGACACTCAGCAGGTATTTGGTAAATTTATGATGGACCGTAAAGTCTTCATGCACAGCAGGTATCAAGAAATTGTTGCATGACTTCAATGCAGAAGAGCACGGTGGATGAGGACTGACAGGCAGGATACACTTGGTAACTAATATACCGGGGCAGGGCTGGGCTCCTCTGGCTAGCATGCATTTTTAAATGTAAAAATCAGCAGTATATTTGAGGAAAAATAAAGATCCTTCCAGACAAAGGATGTAGTTATTTGTCCTTTACTCCCTAGAAAACCAAATACCTAACTGCACATCTTACTCTCGGGGATCAAAACCCTACCCACGGAGAGCGAGCGCCTAGGGAAGTCCCGTGGAGTGCACGGTCTTCCACGCATGACTGGTTCTTCTCACACGCTCACCAGGACACCACACCCCCAAACCTTTTCAGGACTACGTTTCTCAACATCTTTTAGAGGCTGTCTGTGGCCATGACCTTCATCATGACGTCTAGGTAAGCTTTACCTGAAATACAGCATGTGTGTGCTCAAGGCATAAACAGCAAGAAAAGAAAATTGTTGACATTGACTAACGGCGTTTTATGGAAGCCTTATAAAACCCCCTGGAACCATAATAGACCAAGACTTTGAACTATAGTAAAGTTGTCGTAGGCACCTTCTGGCTAACCTCTACAAGTCCGAATGAATATGCTGTGTTATATCCTTTTTTTTTTAAATGAAGAAATCTTTTGCAAGATGAGAGAGAGGGGCAGAGAGCGCGCAGGCGACAGCATGGGTGTTTGGGGGACAGCACTTATTTTGTTAAAAATAAGGCCAAGTCTATGTCCAGACTAGCTGGTGCCCTTCCCCTCCTGCATCACCCTAATATTACTACAAAATAAACATTTTAGATAAGGAAGCCACGTACCTGACAGACTGGGTGGAATATACACCTGTTATGATCCTAAGAAAAATCTCAGTAAATGCCAGTGAAGAGCTCCTTTTCTAAAAGGGCAAATGCAGACATAGGTGCTGTACAGGTGAGGAAACAGAATGTCTACAGGGGAGGCTGTGCCCCTCCACCTAAGGGGACTAATGGTGACATTAATACCCTGCCCAGATCGGTTTCTACTGGTACCTTTTGGTCATTCAGCACATTTACCAATCTCTCTGTCAACTTCTATACAAAAACTTATTATATATGGCTCTGGTGGAAAGGTCAGGAAACTTTTTCTTTTTACCCTCAGTGCGGTGGGAGAAGAGAGGAAGGGGGAAATGCAGATTTCAGGGAAACTTTTTTTTTTTATATATGAGTTACAAGCACCCTCAGAATTAAGAAGAGGGAATATAAAGTGTAATTCAAAACAAAAATTTCAATGAGACAGACATTAAGGCCAAGTTAGGGACAAATGATCCAGGAACCATCTGTGGTTCCTGCAACGGAGGTGGGGAGGGAAACGCCAGAAGGGAAGGCTGGGCGCTGGTCCCAGTGGTCAGACTTCCCTCTCCCCATCCCAATGGGCCGGGCCCTTGGAGAGCTCACAACACCTTCCCCAACCGCCAGCTAGCCCCCTCCACTTTTACCCCAATCACCTTTCCACCTGTTCACATCAAGTGATCTTAGTGCTTTCGGATCTCATTTCTCCCTTTGTAGTATTGTAGGCATTTGCTTTTGCTTTTCAAATCCTTTGCAAAGTTCTCAAATTATCTTTGTTTTTATCTTGACTGGTTCCTAGTTTCCTTGCTACTATTTGGACTTTGCCTACCTTTTTTCCCCCCCTTTAAAGATGCCTGTTGCATTTAAGAAGGTATGTATGCTGTAGGTGAGAGGAAATTGGACCATTCTGCTCTTGGGCACTTGAATGAGAAACAGCTGGATCGTTATGTGGAACATCTACGTCTTCTATCCATTATACCTCTTTTCTCCATATTATGGCCAATTTTCTGTTCACTACAATGTTCTCCATTAAGCAAGTAAGACGCAGGTAAGATTTAATTTCTGGACTCCGGGCAATTTCCTGGATTCAAGAGGAATGAAGTCCTCTACCCTTAAGATATATAACTGCATGACTAAAGTAAGTGTTTAGCAAGTTAAAGGTAATAGAAATAAAACTATTTCCCTAGGGGATGGTATAGATATAACAATGTAAAATAAACATTAAGAAATAAGACTACAAGGAGACATTTATTGCCTTTATGCTACTAGTAAGTTTTGTAAGACCTTGGAGGAGTCACTTGAATTTGTTGGATCTCAAGTTTTCTCGTTTATAAAATGACTATATTGTACAAGAGGTTCCTTCAACATGAAGAATGCTAAGATCTTATGTAATCTTACGTGCTAATTTTATAAAACTTATGTTTTAGAAAAAAGTCTTATGTGCTAGTTTTATAAAACAGTCACATATAATTCTAAAGTCATGCCCTGACGTTCTTCTACCCATCCCCCCTGATATGGTCGAAGGTACAGTATTCGAATGTTACAGGCTTCTACCTTCACTGAGTCAAACTGTATTTGGAGCATTAGAAGAGAACACCACATTGCAACCAGTTAACTGTTTCCATCTTATAAAAACAAACCTCCAATTCCGCTATAAATAAAAATAGTTAAGGATAGGAAATTCATAATAGTTCATTTTAGTAATTCCATGTGGTAGCAAATACTTTTTGTTATAAAGAATATTTTGAATACTATCAAATTTAAATTTTAAGAGGACTTCATTATTTTAAAGTATTTCAATAATCTATAATTTGGCACATTCTTTCAAAGAATATTATAAAATGGAAAGTTAAAAAGTACCGCAGAAGAAAACACTAAATCGGTGCGCATACGGGTTATTTCATAATCACAAGGTCATTCCTTGGCTTAAAAACACTCAAGGAAGCCTTTTAAGATGCATACAATAGCCCTGTGATTTCACTTAATTTCCAGTGTCCGTAGAACAGCCCCTAATCTTTGTTCTAAAACGTACCCCCATAACACCGGAATCCGGAAAAGCCATCTCCTGCACTGCGACATGCTTCAGGACTGTGACTCATTCTATGGTAAATCTGAGAGGGGCTAATAAATATCAAGGTCACGCTATTCCCAGGAACTTTCAGCCCAGCTGGGAATAACCGACACCGAATCTTCAAGTAATGAGTACAGTCTACAGTCTGCATTAGCAAATGTCCTTGGCGATGCAATGAAGGCCAACATTCTCTTTAAGTCAGGGTTCTTCCCGGTAACTGTTTACATTCATGTACATCATTAAATAGGTCTTTCAGCCACATCGACAGACAGTCACTACTCCAGATCGATAGCTATTTCTTAATACTGATTTGTGCAGCATTTCAGTTCTTTGTAGAGGACTTTTCTTACCCTTTTGTGCTGAAAATATTTCAAAGAAAATACGGGTTGCCTAACTGTCAAGAGACCATAACTGGTAATAGTTTCAAAATAACCTTATTCACAAATATTTAAATTAACATTCTCATATACCTAGAGGTAGGGTTTCCAGAGAATTTGTTGTCTGGAGCAGGACCTTCTGAGATGAAAGAGAAAATGTGCTGATCATTAGGCCAAGATCACCAGCGTACACTGACCTGGCCCTGGCTCTCAGAGGACATATGGTCACTACAATCCCATATTAGGTCTCTCTCCTAATTCGTTTTGTATAGGCTTTGCTGATTTTCATCCAATTAAGTTCAAGGATTAGGTGCTTTGTATTTTAAAGAGTCCATTCAAAAAAGCAGATTTTTCATGGGAATTACACTGGGCCTCTAGTGGTAAAAAATGAGAGCTGTGTGTATGTGTCTCAAACCATTAGTGTCGAATTCTGAAATCTAAATGCCTTTTTGAGAAGTCAGACGCACTTCAAAAGAACTGAGAATTAAGCTTGGCAAAGTAGAGCAAAAACTGTTGGTAGTAATCTGATACCTGTACGTAAAACAATAAGCAAAGTGATCAAGCTGAAATCAAGAGTCCGCGGGTGGACAGTTGGCGGTTTGAATGGGCAACAGTGGCTGTGGAAAGAGAACACCCTTATTTGCAGTCAGCAAAGGATCTAAACTCCATCGCTGCCCTTTAATAACGTTTGACCTTGTGGGAGTCAATTAAGCTTTCCAGGCATCCCCTTTCGGCCCCCACACGTAAAGAAGCAAACGTGGCAGCATTAGGAAGAATGAATGTGTGCACAACTATCTTTAAATGAACAAAGTCTTATGTAAATGTGGCACCAAATATCTCCTGAACGCTCACATTAAAGGCACTCTACCAGGCAAGGAAAATCTGAAAGGTCAAGAACAAAGAAAAGATAAGCTTGCACACAAAGATAAAGCACTGAATGGGCAGCATTACAAGCACAGCCCTGGGCCTGCCTGCAGGGGAAGGGTAGGAAGGGCTCTCTCTAAAGGCGTCTCCCAGCAGGTGCCCGGGTACCGTCACTGCAGGCCTCCACATCCACGGCCCCTCACCGTGCTCTTTCCTAATGCTAGTCGGTGTGACCACATACAGCTCTCACAGTGGAGCACAAATCCATAGGAAAACCAACGTAAGCCGCAGTCTTAACGGATCGCCAAAACACAAACCAAGACAAAAATAAAACTAAAAACAAACTTACGGGGGCAATATGGGGGAAGTGTGCCAGGTTCGGGAAGGACACAGAGGAATAAAGGCCCAGTGGGGTCTGATCTTCTGATTTTTAAAGAAAAGTGAGGAAGAGGGCTATTTTTGTGTAGAGTCTCCTAATTTCTAAATGTTAGCAACTAATCCAAATTTTAGAATGAGAGACAGAGAAATACGAGCCAAAATAAATCTGTGGGCCAAATATGGCCCACAAGGTCATTTCCCTCTAGGTTTTTTTAGTCAAGATTCCTGATTTGTTGTGGAATCTCATTCTAAACAAAGATATTTTGAACCATTTTAACTTACCATGTTTACTGTGTAGTATCTTACACCCACATACCACCCTGAAGATTCAAGCAGGCTTTAAATGATGAAGGTCTACTGAGTTAGGGCAACCCAGTCGAGCTGCAGTCACAAGAGAAGGCCACCAGCGGACGGCAGCGAGGCCAGTGATGAGGGGGACAAGAGCACACACAGCCCAATCCCTGTCCACTCAAGCCTCTGAAAATCCAGCTTCTACTCTAGAGGCCAATGGTAGGTATCATAGCTTTGTTTCACGCATTCAAGCCAGCATTTCTTTCATGACACGGTGGTGAGGCGTCTGCGTGGGGATGGAGGACAGAGCTTGTTTTGGATACCCCAGGTTAATAATCCTGCAGTTAACTCCGTGTAAGTCTGAGAAATGACTCTCACTCCCTATTTACCACACAAAGGCCTGAGTTCTTACAGCTTTAAGAAGAGGGGAAAA
The DNA here is from genome assembly GCF_003265705.2 of Callorhinus ursinus. Taxonomy (NCBI): domain Eukaryota; kingdom Metazoa; phylum Chordata; class Mammalia; order Carnivora; family Otariidae; genus Callorhinus; species Callorhinus ursinus. The sequence goes on from NW_027397109.1 coordinate 6,574,808, forward strand.
TGGAAGGAAAGGGAGTGTTTGGGGGGGAGGGGTAGCTCTTAAAGCTTTAAATTCTATAGTACTGGGGCACCTGGGTGGCTCAGGTCATGATCTCAGGGTCCTGGGATCAAGCCCCACATTGCATCTGGCTCCTTGCTCAGTGGGGAGTCTGCTTCTCCCTCTGCCCCTTCCCCATGCTCTCTCTCTCTCTCTCTAATAAATAAAATCTTTAAAAAAACCTCTATAGTATCAGGTTTCTAGAGTAGTGATAGAAATAAACATTTTTTAAACACAGGCAACCACAAAGGAGCAAAGACAATACAACGAAGCAAAGACAGTCTTTTCAGCAAATGCTGCTAGAGCAACTGAACATTCCTGTGCAAAAACAAACAAAACTCAATCTGGACCTTGACTTTAAACCCTTCACAAAAATTAACGCAAGATGGATCACAGACCTAAATGCAAAACACAAAACTATAAAAGTCCTCGGAGATAACGGGAGACACCAAGAACACCCTGGGTATGGAGAGGACTTTTTAGATACAACACCAAAGGCACGATCCATGAAAGAAATAACTGAAGCCGGACTTCATTAAAAATCAAAAACTTCTGCTCTGCAAAAGACACTGTCAGGAGAATGGAAAGAAAATCCACAGACTGGGAGAAAATGTTTGCAAAAGGCATATCTGATAAAGGACTGCTGTCCAAAATATACAAAGAACTTACTCAACAAAAAGAAAATAAGCAACCTGATTTAAAACATGGACAAAAGACCTTAACAGACAGCTCACCAGAGAAGATATATAGATGGCCAATAAGCATGTGAAAAGATGTTCAACATCATATTACATTAAAGAAGTGCAAATTAAAACCAGCTACCACAAAATGGCCAAAATCTAAAATACTGACAATATCAACTGCTGGAAAGGATATGGATCAACAGGACCTTCTCATTCATGAAGGCAAAATGGCACATCCTCTAAAGACAGTTGGCAGTTTCTTACAAAACTAAATGTACTTTTACGGTAAGATCTAGCAATTGTATTCCTCGGTATTTACCCAACTGAACTGAAAATTTCTGTCTACACAAAAACCTGCACACAGATGTTTATAGCAGCTTTATTCATAAATTCCCAAACTTGGAATCAACCAGTGTGTCCTTCTGGTAGGTGAATGGATAAAGTGTGACACATCCAGACAATAGAAAATTATTCAGCACTAAAAAGAAATGAGCTATCAAGCCAAGCAAAGACACAGAGTAACCTCACATGTCTATCACTAAGTGAAAGAAGCCAATCTGAAAAGGCTACACACATACACGCTGTATGACTCCCAACTATATGACATTCTGGAAAAGGCAAAACTATGGAGACAGTAAAAAGATCAGTGGTTGCCAGGGGTTAGGGGACAGAGAAGGATGAATGAGTGGAGCAGAGGGGATTTTTAGGGCAGTGAAACTACTCAATATACTGTCATGGTGGATATGTGACATTAAAAATTTGTCAAAACCAGAGAAAGTGCAACACCAAGAGGGAACTCTAATGTAAACTAGGGACTCTGGGTGATGCTGATGTGTCCGTGTGAGTCTGGAGACTAACAAAAGTACCGCTCTGTGGGGATGCTGGTCGGGTGATCATGGGGGGGGCGGGGGTGGTCAAGGTATATGGGAACACTGTACATTCTGCTCAATCTTGCTTTAAACCTAAACTGCTCTAAAAAATAGTTAAGTTTTAAAAGGCCACAGGCAACCTCTTAGGAAAAAATCCTCTACTTATGTTAAAGTAGATTCTAGGGGAAAACAGTTAATCCTTTTTCTCTGACTTGTTATTTATAATCAATTCTTTTGTTCTTCCCTTCACTCATCTACCCACTCCCTGCTCTAGGCAAAACAAAACCTTTAGAGGAATATATAAAATACTCTAAACTCCAGATCTTCTGTGCAAAGAGGTGGGTAGAAAAGAAGCACAAGTGATTAACAATTCACAATGAGTAAGATTTTTTGGTCTTTAAGACAGTAAAGTAAAAAGCCCTATATAAAAGAAGAGATTTTTTTTTTTTTGAGTCTTTGAGCATCGACCAGGAGACCATCCTTGCCCTTCTCCCCCTCTCCCTCTCCTTTCCCCCCACCCAAGCACACACTCATTGAATCCTCACAAATTTTAAACCCCTTAATGGTAAAACCGACCTTTGTTCTAGGTGCCTAACATAAGTAATTGCCCAATAAGTACTTGCTGAATAAATGAATATTATTTCTCCTATTTTTCGAATGAGGACAAAAAAGATTAATCACTTAACACTGTAAGTGGCTCCAGACAATATTTAAACATCGCAGTGAAAGAGAAGCACCATACCCCATGGAAGAGCTAACACTTTAGAAAAGAGAAGACATTCAGTGTACCACAAGCACCTGCCTAGTAAAGCTATCCCTTGTCCCCGCCCAACCTGGCCCCTCATGTTCCAAGGCAGACTGTCAGGGGTCTGGCCAGCAGACCAGCCCAAGGCCAAGACACACATCCTGTCAACCTCCACCCGTTTCCCCAACTCCCAACAGATATGGCAGCAAGACCTCAGGAAACAGGCCTTTAAAATATGGATTCTATCCTCAGAGACATGAAAGAGGAAAAGCATCTATAGAAGAGAATCATCTAGAATTCTCAAAAATTTCACTTACTAGCCCTAACTAGGCTCCATTAGACCAAGGGCCGTTGAAGGAAGAACTCAGCCATATTTCTGCAGCTCCAGCATGTACCAGAGCCCGGCATGCAACAGAATCCCTCAGTAAACATTTACTCAAAGGATAAAATGTTAATAACAGAGAATTTTAGTGTACTGAACAGATAATCATCCTATACTTCCAAAATAACCTACCTGACTTACACAACTGTCAACATAACCTTTCTGTTAGTTAAATGTTAGGCAACATGTTTGAACTGAAAGCTTGTCCTTTAACCCTTCAGAGGTACTTGATATTTTTTTAATCCTTATTACCCCCCACCCCTAATGGAAGTTAAACAGTTTCCAATTTTACAACATTGATAAGCAACATCTCTTGGAAGCTCTGCGGGCACTTACCATGCATTCACTCCTTCAAGCCTACAGGGTGGTGCTCTCACTGTCTGCAGGTGCAAACCCGGAGACCCACGCTGATGCGTGCAGCAGCTTGCCCAGTGCCCCACTGTCACAGCTGCCTGGGGGGCTAGTATTTGACAAGCAGAGGTGCCCTCCTGCAGGCACCACTCCAGGCACAGGGCACGTGCAGAGGCCAGGGGGTGGCAGGCCCCCTTCTCCTGCAGCCCACACTCCAGAGGTAGGACAGGCAGGTAACATGGGAGACTGAGACCAGAGCCCTGAAGAAACATACAGGGTGGGGAGGGGGGAGGCAGGGTTAAGGGGAGGGGGGTACGATCTCATCAGCTTGGGGAGGGGAGGCCCTCTCTGGGTAGGGGGAAATCGGAGCAGAGACCTGACAGAAGCGAGGCGGAGGGAAGTGCTCCAAAGGGCACCGTGGGTCAAAGACTACAGAATAGGGGGTACTCCCTCTAGAACATTCATTTCTTCAGCAAATAGGACTCACCTACTCTGTGCAAGGGCCGCATCTGGGAGCAAATAGCAGGAACCATGGCTGGGCCACCCGGCCTGACCATCCACCCTGGAGCTCTCGAGCCAGGATGGCAGGTCCCCTCCCAAACCATTCATTCTCTGCCAGCTTTTCCACACCAGCTCATGGCAAGGCTCATTCATGTGTGCGGTGGGGCTCATTATAAGCCTGGGGTTTACGTAGTGGAGTGTGTGTTTCTGCAGGGGAGGCATTTTTAAAGGTATCATCATTAAGGCTTAAAAGCTACCCCAAACTTTCTGACCAAGTATGTAAACTCCATGGAACCAAATTTTGGTCAGATGAAGCATAAGAGCAAACAAGAGTGGAAAAGTCACAACACCAACATTCCTGGTGCTAAGGAAGATCCGGTGACAGTACCAATCTCCTACACCAACATGATGTGAACCTTCAGGAACCTTCACTTTCTAAGAAAACCCACTCTCTCGGCAAAAGAAAGCACAACAGGATCGTTTTCACTCTGTGAGTGGACGGAGGCACCAAGTCTCAACAATGCGGGGGGGTGCAGGGGAGGGAGAACCATTCCAGGGACAGCGTCACTTGCATTCAGCACGGATTTCCACACCTCTCTCTCCACCCACTTCCTCTCTCACTTACTGGCAGCCGCTCGCTGTCTTGCCCTGGCCCAGCCCCAGAACAAAGTGGGATCCAAATGCCAGCCCAGCTGTCTTTTTAAAGTGGAAGTGCCTCAAAAGGACTAAGGAGCACCCCCCGCCCCCCCCCCGACCCCGGCAACTCGATGTAGCTACTGAGTCTCCGGCAGGAAAGCCATTACTAGCAATAGTCGTCAAGTGATCTTGAACTTAAAAAATTGAAAATAAAACCACTCCTAAAAATAAGAATGGCTAACTGATTTTATTATTGACATTTATTTACACATGGGCCTCCAGCACTCTAAGCTAAAAGGAAACAGAGTGAAAAAGTTCATGCAAGGTAACCCTATCTCAACTAATTAAATGGCCTACTCCCCTGCTTCTTTCCTGCCCGGTTCATATGGACGGACACATTTTGTGGGGGTACCTCAGCAAGAAACCGTTAAGCAGGGCAGGTAACACTTTAAAGTATTTCAAGATGATACACTTTCACTACTGCATTTTATTTATTTTTTTTTGAAAAAAAATGTTTATTGTCTAGAAATATATATAAAAAAGATTCCCCACAAAAGATGCTATTCTCTCATTTCCCCATCTTCTTCTTCTTCTTCAACACCCCTGATATAAAGGACATTATTACACCTTATTAAAACTTCACCCAAATGTCCAGACAATGCTCCATCTATGTATTCTTCTGTGTTTGCAAGCTGCATGTTCATATAACCATCTACAGATACCAGGTACCCTTTGTACTCCATTCCCCACTTAAGTTTCACCATTACTGGCTTTCCTGTTAATCCATTCAGGAAAGGTTTGGGATTGAGAGGCAAACTCATCGCGACTACAAGCAAATGATGCAGGAAACTCGCCGCCGACCCAGGTGTAGTCCGTCCCTCGTGACTGGCGTAACTCCCGCCTCACTACTGCATTTTAAATGATAATGGCTAAGTTAACTTTGCTCTGAATTCTGTGGCCAACACAACCATCTAGCCATCATTCTTGCTCCTCGAGTCCTTGTTTCCTAGCTAATATCCTGCACCATTAAGTAACTAATAATCCAGTGCTACAAAGAGAAGGGGAGATCTAAATCTACAGGCCAAAGGCAGTGATATTAATCAGTCACACCCAGAACTTTCTACTCCTGCTAGAACCACCACACATGCCCAGTCCCCAAGTCTCCGCACACCCCCACTTCTGTATCTCGTGTCTACTTCTAAATCAAATCGCAACCCCTGCCTCTGCGTGGACCCGTGTTTGGTTGGGGAAAGGAGAGGCAGTGAGAGCTGTGACGGGTGGGGGGTTTGAGGGGATAACCACTGGGGGCTTTGAAAGTCAAAATCCTATTTTCTTTTTTTTTTTTTAAAGATTTTATTTATTCATGAGAGAGAGAGAGAGAGAAGCAGAGGGAGAAGCAGGCTCCCAAGGAGCAGGGAGCCCAATGTGGGACTCGATCCCAGGACCCTGGGATCATGACCTGAGCCGGAGGCAGACGCTTAACCATCTGAGCCACCCAGGCGCCCAAAATCCTATTTTCAAAAGTGCACTTCTGAAAAGGGTGCCAAAAAGATAAGATCTCATCTACTTCTTCGCCCAAACTTTCCATCAGATTCTACATGTACCTTATAATAAAGATCAAGTACAAGGAAATAAAGGGGGACTTCACGGATGAAGCGCAGTCATGCATACAGTATTTCTGCTCTGCGCCATAAGCCATGGGATTCTTAAAATGCCATCTTGTAGAAATACTTAAATCACCTATGATTACTATTTTTACACCTTTTTTTTTTTTTTACTATTATAAAGCAGTAAGCATTCATTATAAAATACTGAAAAGAGGGAGAATCACTTATAAACCTACTAGGGGACATTTGAAAAATATTTGTTCCAATGCACATATATAAGGCAGCAAAACCCAATATACTCTGTGAACCATACAGTATGTATGTACTTCTAAGTATATCCTGAGTAATAATTCTACTTCTGACCATCTTACTTTCCTGAAATAGTTAACAATACTAACTGCTAACTAAAATCAAGCTATTCTAGGGCTGCCTGGGTGGCTCAGTGGGTTGAGCCTCCAACTCTATTTCGGCTCAGGGTCATGGGACCGAGCCCCACATCAGGCTCTGCACTCAGCAGGGAGTCTGCTGGGGATTCTCCCCTGTCCCGCCCCACCCCCCTCCCCCGCCGCCTGCACTCAAGCTCTTGCTCTCTAATAAGTAAATAAAATCTTAAAAAATAAATAAAATCAAGCTATTCTACTACTATTTGTCAATCAGAACTTTGTAACCAAAAAGAAACACTAAAATTATAAGCTACAAGAAAAGCAAACATTTCACAAAAGTGAGAAAGCTGAAAGGCTGATGTAAAGAAATAAATCATATGTCGACCAAAGGGTAGAAGTACAAATTCTTTCCTTAAAAAAGGGGGGGGATGGGTAACAGGAGAATTTCACATAGAATCAAATTCAAGTTGCATATTATCTTGATCCAAGTTAGTCAACATAAATTACCTAGAAATATACAAAGTAGATGTGTATGTGACATAAGCATACTCTAACTGAACAATATATTCCTCATCAAACTCCATAAATACTTAATTGTACTGGAAGAAATGAAAACCTTTTTTTCCCAGACTCTCTGCCAGGCATCTTCTGGTATTGCATCCTGATGTTAAGACCCGGTGACAGAGTATATCGTATACTGTGCCAGGGCGGCAGCAGCAGCAACAAAAGGAGAAAGGTGAGGTTTATTACACAGCCCGCGTTCACTAGTCAAACCCAGGAAACTCAGAGAGGTAAAATGAAACAAGAATTCTATTCTTAATCCCCAGCCATAACCACTGTTACTATCTTAGGGTCCAACTGACGTCAAAATAAATTTAAATGTGAATACTCCGGTTTCTTTTCAAATGCATTAGTCTACCGTGCAACAGTGCTGCACTGGGTGTATGTAAGCCTAGCAATTCACAATGAACAACAGGCTTATTCCTAGAATACAAAGGAGCAGTGCGTGTTTACTTTTAATTATTTTACTCTCTGTTTTACCTTACTCACAAGTATATAACTAAGCAAATACTAAAGAATCACAAACTGTGATTTATTTCTTCCCATAGAAGGTGGCATTAATCCAATTAGAGATTTTCCTTATTTATTGATAAATCTGACTGCAAGCCCATTAATTATATTCCTTCTTTAAACATCAGGTTAAGCTTTGATAACTACCAGTAAGGCATTTCTACATTCCCCAAATGCAAATTTAATCACAAACATTCCCAGTGTTATGGTAGGGCCAAAACTAAAAGCGACATACTATAAATTTAATACAACAAACATAAAACCAAAACTACAAAGAAAATATACTGATGACCAGTTCATAAGAAGCAAATGATTCTTGCCAATGGAAAAGACTGGGAGAAGCCTATTTCCTATTTGGATCTCATGTTCGGAGCTTTTTAATATAAAAGTTAAAAAACTAAATTGCGCTGCACAGTTTTATCTCTTCAATGTCTGGCCTCCGTACATAGCCATGATTTCCACCAGAGATATTCCAACGCCTTGCACTTACAACCTGAGAAACAGAAACTCAATCCACAAACCCACAGAAGAGAAGAAAGGCTACCCTGGATGTAAAGGTTCACAACAGGACGTACAGACTGCTTTCAGTCCCGTGGCACAGCCTGTGACCTGACTGCCAGGATCCATCCTCCCTTCCTCCGTGGTGACAGGCTGTGGCCTGGCTCCGGCCACCTGCCCACCTAGTTAGGGGTGACCACACACCCAAGGTCTCTCCTGCGGAGTATGAATGGAAGCGATGTGCTCCCCTCCCAGCCGGTGCCTCCTCAAGGCCTGGCTCTGTCCCCCCACGCTCTTGCCCCCTCCTCCTGTGGCTCTTGTCCCCAGAGCGCCATAACCATGCGGTTGAGGATGATGCCACAGGCAATGGCAGAGAAGCAGCAGAAGAACCTGGGTCCCTAAATGACCGTAAGGGAAAGAGTCCCTGCTATCCTGGAATAGTGACTGTTACTCAAGAGAGAAATTAGCATCTCTCTCCACTGCATTCCTCACGTGTCTGTTCTAGTGGTTAGCCCTTTTGCAAGTCATAGAAGTTATAAATTTGTCTCTGTTGTCAATGCATGAGCCAATGAATAAACTATGATTTAAATGCAACTTGACAGGATGACATCTCACAAAAAATGCAGGGCAACTACCACTATCTTCTGAGTAATATCTTACATATTATTTCATATACTCTCATGCCAGCCTTAGGTACAGGTGACCTACAAATAACATGGGTTGAACTGCCTGGGTCCACTTACACGTGGATTTTTTCAATAAATACAGAACAGTCCTATAAATATATTTTCTCTTCCTGATGATTTTAACATTTTCTGCCCTCTAGCTTACTTCATTGTAAGAATACAGTATATAATACGTATAATATACAACATGTAACATACAATGTAAGTGTCCCTCGACTATTTTGATAAGGCTTCTGATCAAGAGCAGGGTGTTAACCGGTAAGTTCCAAGGGAGTTAAAAGTTATACACGGATTTTCGACTGCACGTGGGTTTTGGACGGTGAGGACGCCCTTAACCCCCTGCATTGTTTAAAGGTCAAATGTATTATTCCCATTCTACAGAGGGGAAGAGGGGCTTTGAGAAACTGGCTGAACTGACAAGGAAATAGAAAGTAAGAGCAGAGTCAGGAACCAAAACCCTCCTGTCTGTAACTAGAGCAGAGGTCAGCAACTTTGGTCCCCAGGCCAAAATCTGAAATTGACCTGCTACTTGTTAGAAGTTTTACTGGAACACAACTATGCACCTTCGCTTAGCTGTCGTCTCGGGCTGCTTTTGTGGAGACAGAGACCTTACGTCCTACCGAAGCCTAACATGCTTCCTGCCTGGCCCTTGACTGAGAAAGCCCACTGACCCCTGACCGAGGGCCATTCACCATCATAGTGCCTCCACCAATGGATGAAGGCCAGGCACATGCAGACTCTGTCTAAACAAAACGCGTTTCTAAATGTGGTGTTCTCCCCACGTGGTTCACCTTCCCCTGTACACAGCTGACGTGTCCTTGCTCTCTGCTCCTTGACCTCACACCTACACTCCTGACCAGTGCTAGGCTGTGTCTCCCCAACACACTGCATTACGTCTGTGGAAGTCAACACCTCTGGTTTCCTACCTTCTCGGTGCTAACAGAACTCCTTCAAAAAAAAGTAATTTCAAAGTTAAAATTTTATGTAAGTTGTTCAAAAACCAACATATTTGATTCAAGCTAAATTAAAAACCTGAAAGTAATAACACCAGAAGCAGAAAACACAATGAATCAAATTCTGCATGCCTTATACTTTGTGGTATACAATCATTCTACTTCGGTTTTGTGCATAAAAGGCAGTTTCGAGAAACTAAAAACAGACACGGCACTCCCCAAAATAGAACCCTCAAAGACCATGAACCGGCAGAGTACGTTCATTTTATCCCTGTTTCTAACCAGCTTTCCAGCTGCATCAACAACTGGATATGAATGAGTCACAAAAGCTCTCGGGAGCATTTCTGCGAATAAGGTACGAGAAAAAGTGACTTCATACACACAATTCATTTCACACAAGTATTTTGTGTCTACCCACTACTCGCCAGGCAGGGCCGTACAGCTGTCCAACACTCGACAGCCTGAAGTAACTACTCTGAATTCCAAATACTCATCATCACTCAGGTGACAACCTATGCTGAATAAGATACAATGTTTTCACCACTTAGAGTCATTTCACGAGCCAGCTTACTTCTAGAATTCTTTTGTGATTTTGATTTTTATGAGTTTCAAGGTAAAAAAAAAAAATGAGACATTTCAACAAAAAAGGAATACTACATTAGTTTTTGATGTAGTGTTCGATGAAAAAAAAAATCCTGTGACCACCCCCGTCCAGAAAAAGTAAAATAAGATTATTAGGGCTTGCTGTGCTGTAATAGCGAATGTGAATGGTAAGTATGATGTGTAGAAAGCACTGAGACCAGAGCCTGCTCTGTGCAAACCAGAGGCGGTTTGACCTTAAGCAAGTCTCAGTTTAACTGTGAGATAAGGGGGCTAAACATGAAAATCCCTTTCAGGGTTACGATCTAGGGCAAATTAATAGTATGGACAAAACTTGAAGGATCATTTGAAGACTGCTCTCCAGTACAATAAAAACAGGCATTGACAGGGACAACTGGCTGCTCCCTGCCTCCCACTTGCACCCCCAAAATCAGTCAGTGACCAGACTCTGGGCAATACAGCCCCCGAGTCTTTCCGAAGCATCCACCCTCCCACAGCCCACCAGCAAGGCTCTTAGTTCATCCTGACCCTCCTCCTTCCTCACCTGGCTGTGGCACAAACCTCCTATCTTCCCCACCCCCAGCCTTACCTTCCTCCAAGCCTGCTGGGGTGCTCTACCAAATACAGAACCCCAGTCATGCTGCTGGCTTGCTGGGAGTAATTCAATCCACCAAAAGAACTTCTCTGTGTAACCCCTAGGTCCCCTCACATTCCAGCCGCCACCACCCCCAGGCCCAATTCCATGGCAGCTCTGTGGCTGGGCCAGCAGGTTCCCACTCTCCATACACGTCAGTCTCCAGGCACAGTCAGCCTCGCTGGGACTCAGTGCTTCCCTCAGCCCGGGTCTGTGGGCCCCAAAGGGCCTGTGCACTTTCTGTCACACAAGACCCCATTCCCTCCCAGATCTCCCAGGTGTTCCTACAAGGGAGTCGTGTGTGTCAGGAGAGCTTAGGAGCAGAGACAGAAGCTCAATCTCCCTTATGCACCTTACAGAGCCCTGGTTCCCCGCGAGCACGGATTCACCACCGTCTGGGATTCTGATGCACATCCCTGGCAAAACCCACCAACATAAAGAATATAATGAGGCTGGTGTTTGGACAAAGGGACCTGGGGAAGAGTTGCCTATTCCTCCCCTCACCCCTTCCATGAATACCAACAAGCAGGCACTCTGGCAGGAAGGACCACCTCTCAAACCCTAAGGAACAAGGTGGGGGACAAATAAACTAGAAAGCGCTACATAAGAAAGATGCTTAAGAATGGGTACACAGGTGGTTGCAATCCCTGCCTCAATTCTTAACGTCCTTTTGGGGCCAACCTGCTGCATTTAATGAGTGGAGAAGTGGGGCTCCTTTCCAGCCGCGGGGCAAGTGGAGAGGGGAAGCAGGAAGGCACCAAGTCAGAGGAGCTCAATCTCAGCGGAAGGTTACAGCTGTGAGTCACGGGATGGAGAGATTACAAGAGATCCGAAGCACCAGCAGCAGGGAAGAAACACAGACAGGCGTTCCCTGGCAGCTCTGGCGGCCCTGGGCTGGTAGGGACTGCCCTTTCCTTTTTATACAAGGGATGCCTTCTCAGGGAGACCAAGCGAACCAGATGAAAAGGAAGAAAAGGAGGACTGTCACCTTCCACCTTTCCTGAACTGAGCCCAAGAGAGAGCTGGAGGCTGCTTTCACGCCTGCCTAGCCGTGACACAAGGGGTTAGAGGTGATCTCAAGTCAGGAGCAAGCCAGCCGGGCCCATCACCACAGCAGAGGACAAGGCTCAGTCCTCTGCCTGCACTGGAGCTTCCAATCTGAGCTCAAGTGACGGGTCAGACGGCATTCCACGAGCTTTAGTAACTTCAGAGACTGCTTCTGACAAACTCTCCTGCCCAGCCTGCCTGCCAGGGAGGAAGGAGGGGGCGGTGGGGCCTGAGGCTTAGGGGTACAGTCTGCAGTGAAGGACCAGGGCATCGGTGACTGCTGGTGGCACTCACTGGTACAGATGGGACAAGGGGACCCCAATTTAGGGTGTTGGCTTTTTTTTTTTTTTACTTTAAAAAGGTTGATTCATAAATAGTAGTTTGCATGTTTGGGGATTTTGGAGAGGTAGTTAAGGCTAAAGATTATAAAACGAGGACCAATAATTAAAAAGAAGCTATTTAACAGAAATCAAATAAGGCAAAAAAAAAAATACAAAGTGACACAGGTTGTTTTTGTGTTTTAGATGGCTTTTTTCCTACCGGCATGAACCGCTATAACTCGGGAAATGCCGTGGTCCGCGTTTATATTATACATAGACCTAGATTCCTTTTTTTTTCTTCAAATCTATTTTGCACTGCATAGAAAGGCCACTTGTTTCTAGAAGAAAACATTAATAGCATCACTTAACATATAAAAATAAAAAAATGTGGTAACAGGATTCAGTAACATCTATTTTCAAGTAAATAAGAAAACAGCCACACATCAACTGTACTAAGAACTGTATACCTAAAACCAAGCTTTCAAGTGGCATGTGCTGGATTCCAGAGCCATAAGCCCCTGGGTGGGTCGGGGGCGGGGGGGGGAGACAGAATATAGAACAGCAGAGCTCAGGCACCCAGAGGGTACTTGGCAGATCCAGTCCACAGTCCCCCCAGGCCACACCCCATCTCTACCCGTTCCACAAGTGGACGACATACACCCAAGAGAACAGGACAAGACAGGCACCACTTAATTTCACACAAAGGCTTCCCAAATAGAGTCACTCAAACTACTTCTAAGAAAGGAAACCATTTCCAAAAGCCTCCTCTATAAAGCTGCTGGGCATAAAAACTACTGTCTGACGGAGTTAAGAACACTGCCATTTGACAGAGTAATCAGTTCAGGTAAGAATCATCAATGGGTGCTAAAATTAATGGATGGCTGCTAGAGGAGGAATACGATGGTTCTCAAAGGATCTCTCTATAAAATATGTATTAATTAAAAGGGGAAACTAATCTTACAGCGGAGACTTGGCAAGAGATCAGTCAATCCTGCCCACTGGAGTCATCGTGACATCCTATGCCTCCTGATATGACGCACTGAGGACACCCGTCATTTAGCCAGGGACCTAGCAGATAAACCCAAACCGAGGGACACTGCAAGATAACTGGCCAGTACTTTTTGACAACATCAAGGTCACGAATGGCAAAGACAAGGTCAAAATTAAAGGACACTTAAGAGACATGTTGAGTAAATGCTGTATGTGACCCTGAACTGCACTCTGGATGTATTTTGTTTTAGTTTGTTTTTTATTTTTGCTATCAAGGATGTTATTAGGATACTGGTGATATGTAAGGTCTGTGGATTATATAACAGTATTATGTCAATGTTAATTTCCTGGCTTTGATGATCACACTGTGATTATATAAATCAGTGTCCTTCTTAGGAAATACACATTGAAGTATTTAGGGGCAAAAAAGAGTATTATGTCTACAAATTACTCTTAAATGGTTCAAGAAAGAATAATACACACAGAGAAAAAATGGTAAGGCTGATGTGGTAAACGTCAACAATCAGGGAATCTGGGTGAAGGGCATATGGGAGTTCTTTGTACTGTTCTTGAAATTGTTCTAAGGCTAAAATTATTTCAAAATCTAAAAAAATTACCAAAAAGAGAGGTTAAAAATGACAATGATTTTTTTTGCAATACTGCATACTCCATCCACCCACAAATAAATCACGAACTACGGTAAGAGATTTCTTAAACATTCTTTAGCAGCTCAAAGAAATTTTTAGCAGTATAAAGCATGAAGCTTTTGATCTATATAATCTGTTTTATTAAGCCAAATGTTTCAATATTTTATCTTGGATCTTTTTTTCCCCTTTTTCTTTCTTTCTTCTCTCTTTTTTTTTTTTAAATAATCAACATGGCAATACTTCATTGTATTCTTTGAGGTTTCCTGGACAAAAACCTGTTACTATTTCTGTCTCTAATTCATCCTTTTTTGCCTGCTGTGTTGTGAGATGACATCAATTTATTATAACCAATAATTTACAGTGCCTCCTAGTCACTAAATTACCACCATACACTGCTGATTCAGAGGGGAAAAAAAAACCCAGAATGTACTACTAGGACCAGCATACTCATCAGTCGTTCAAGAAAAAGACTGGTTCTTGTATTTCCCTTAATATAAAGTAGCCATCAATCTACATGGATTCTACAAAGCTTCCTGATAAGTAGGAAAAAAAAAATATGCAGCTCTAGCAGATATTATTTTAGCTACTCGCTGAAAGATATATATTCAAACTTAAAGGGTCCTGTGCCAACAAAACGTTAGGCATCTACTGAGGACTATTAGTATCAGCCACTCTGATATTCAGATACACAAACTCACATACACTTATTCTGCTCAAAGGGAAGAACTTTAATTTTGCTGACAGTTTCATAATAATTTGCTGTCTCCCATGTCCCTGGTATGGTTTTGTTTTCTATTTCCAATATCTATAGCTCCACTGTTAAAATAATAGTATTCAAAGGCATTTGATTTTTGATGATTGTTACACAGAGTTTGCCTGACTAAATGAGAAGTTAATTTCAAACCCAAACCCAAGCCTGCCCTCTGTTCTGTCCTGCAGGCAGTCTCTGAGCACAGAGGTACAATCGAGGAAAGAGACCGAGGCCCCACGGGCATGGTCAGACCCACATTACAGACGGACAGTGGAAAACTTCGCCGGTCTCAGAGCACCAGGAGCACCAATTCCCGGGTGTTTGTCTTTAAAGAGTCACACAGTCCATGAAAGACAGCAACTAAGCCACAGAAACAGGGTGGGGGACAGGAGCGGGGTGGAGGACACCTCACGACATCCCGGACAGTGAGTAAGCACCTCCTCATCAGCTGGTTTAGGAACTCACCAGGCTCAGAAGATGGACGTAAGCTAAGCACTGTGGTCACAATTGAGATTGGTTTCCTACGAACATGGTTTGGAAGAGGAGCATTTATGTGGGCTAACTGCATTCAAGTAACACTTCAGAAAATAAACAGTTATCACATTATTCACTGAAAGAATATGGTGCCCTATACAAGTTAGTGTACTATGGAAGCTACAAAAGATAGTGGTGTTAGACTACATCAATAAACCGGCTACAGAAAAGAAGGACTAAAATGTACTATATGACCTAGGAGAAAACAAATGTAGTTTTTTCATTTTTTTGCACACGGAAGGACCCTCAGGGCAGGGAAGACTGAATGCATATTCCCACAGTTTGGGGGCCCAGCCTGAGCAGTCCTCCGATAAATATTAAATTTCTTTTCTCATTTCTACTCTTAAAAATTCATACAAGTTTGCATTATACTCTCTGACGCTCATGTCTGTGTCACTGTAAAAATGTCTCTCCTTCTCCCAAACTTGGTACACCATTAGCGTTCAGGGGCCTTAGGCCACATTCACCCCCTGGCTACTCACCACCACCAGTGCAGATCAGCACACACCTGGATACCCTTCTGGAGAAACCTGATTCTAAAATTAAAATTTTATGTCAAAAGCAACAAGACCAGACAAAACAAAACAAAACCAAAAGCAGAGACAAAATTCGAGGGGGGGTTGAAATCTTAATGGGCTATCTGAAACAAATCTTGTCTAGTCCATTTCTCAGGAACTCCCGACAAATGTTTTTTATATTAACAAGGCATTTTCAGTCAAAAAGAAAAGAAACCACTCACTACCTAAAATGGGAATAAAAGGCTTTTCTTCTATACCTCATTTTCTGGAAACAAAAAAAAAAAATCTTTGGCTAAAAGAAGAGGAAAGAGTTACACCCATATAAAACTTCAGAATGGGAAGAATTAGTATCACCAAGTGCTTCTCAAGTTTGCCAACTAACAACAGTATTTTAAAAATTATTCATTCCAATTTTGAGAGTACAACTCATGATGCTGGCTAGCTGTCCACAGCTATACACTCTAGGACTTTATACAATATTTCATTTCAATGTTAACCGAATACTTTTCTTACACCTCAAGGTACCCCTATTGTATTCCCTATCTATGCTAATTTATCAAATATTTAAATGCCCAACACAGAAGCCTCTAAGAGAAATACAGAAATGATTAAGACAAGACCCAATCTACTAGGAAAAACACCAAGTCAAACATTTGGTGTAAAGAAACACTCAAAGAAAATCGTTCTTCTTTAAAGAATGTATTATCAAAACAAGAATACTGTTTTATTAAATTTACCAACAGGTTGTAGAAATCCTCTTAAAAGGTGGACTATGTTGCTATGTAACATGGCCAGGTACTACCTGAAGTAACTACAATTATACAAGGCTATTTCAAGATGGATTTAGGCTTCCTGTCCACCCTCTACCTTTTTCTTGAAGTAAAAGTAAAAAGTAAAAGCCATTAGTGGGGTCAGCAAGACAAGGTCCCATCATGGGGGGAGGGTAGCTCCAGCACGGGCTGTTGGAGCCTGAAGCTAAGGTACCTATCTGTATGCGAGTGTCGCAGAAATGGCAAACTGATTGCATACAATGGAAATTTATCCAATGAGTAAATATATCTGAGGATAACTGGAGTTAGATGCCTCAACTGTCAAATAAAGGAGATAAAACTATGAAAAGGGAGATAACAAGAATAAATTCCTTAGTGAAATGGGATTTGTGGTATCAGGGTGAACTCACGGACACACAAACACACACACACACACTCTCTCTCTCTCTCTCTCTCTCTCTCCAGTTTAGGTCACTGAACAGCACAGCAATACCCCAACAGCAGTGAGCACACCTAGAGCCTAGATCTTGGCTTCTACATATTTTTCATGAAAAGGAACCAGGGTTTCGTAGAGAAATGGCAGACTGCAAAGCTGTGCCAGAGAAAAATAAAAAAGCCTGAAATATTCTGTTATGCCAAGAAGAAAGAAATCGCCCCAAGAATGACAGAGACAGGTCAGAAAGACATAGAAACCGGCAAGAAAGGGCTGTCACTGGATGAATCTGGGATGATTTAAACACAGAAAACTAACAGTAGAAGATTATAACCCAAGAGCCCGATATGGAAGCAACCCAAGTGTCCACTGATTTGATGAGTGGATAAAGATGTGGTGTGTCTGTGTGTGTGAGCCAGTGGAATATAACTCAGCCACAAAAAAGAATGAAATCTTGCCATTTGCAACGACATGGATGGAGCTTGAGTATGCTATGCTAAGTGAAATAAGTCAGCCAGAGACAGACAAATACCATATGATTTCACTCATATGTGAAATTTAAGAAAGAAAACAAAGAAAAAAAAGAGCGAGAAACAAAAAAACCAGACTTTTAAATACAGAGAACAAACTGGTGGTTGCCAGAAAGGAGGGGAGTGGAAGGGGGGGGGGGGACTGAAATAGGAAAAATAAATAAATAAATAAACGATTATAACCCATTGAATAAAACAGGAGTACAAGAGTCTACAGTCATACAAACATACACATGAATAGATGCATGGGAAACAAGCTTTTCCTTACTTGCAACTAATGAAAGCAGAAAGAAGGAAATTAGAAAAACACCATTTGGCAATTATTACAGTAATACTGTATTCAGCCAAGAGACATCAAGGGTTGCTAAAACTAGCGGCTGTGAGTTTGATGAGGAACAGGGTATTTACACAGCCTTAAAGCATCTCTCCACAATGACGCTTCTTAATTAGAAAAAGAAAATTACTTTACAGTGAAGAAAGCTGGCAGATACCAGGCTCAATCAAGTGATCAGTGTTAAACCACCAATAACAGAACAAATCAAAAATCATGAATTGCTGGAATAAAAGAAGAGTACAGCATCACTTTGGTAATATTCCTGCCCAAAACGCACAACTCGGATCTAATCACGAGGAAACAATAAACAAATCCAAAGGGCTACAAACTCCATCAGCTTGTAATCCCCCAAAGTGTCAAGGTCCAAACATCAAGGAAAAAAGAGAACACTCAGAGCATGTACCCAGTACCCTGGGATCCCAGTACCCTGGGATCATGACCTGAGCCAAAGGCATTTTAAGAGGACTTCAATTCATACGGCTTTTAGAGAAATGACAAAGGAATATATACCTGGAATGCCATGTAGGTTTTTCTGTTTCAAGGGAAAGGGTTAGTTAAGTTAAAAATCTTCATCACTGATGCTTCAAGACTGGAAATTGTTATACAAATTCAATGTTCCATAGGAAAAAAACTGCTAAACAAAAATCATAAACACAAAGTCAGTTGCTATGCAACAATAATGAAATATGTTTGCATGAAGTCAACAAAGGGGAAGAGAAGGCAGTGCAGAGAAATCTTTCTATATTTTATATGCTAAATTTCCAGGATCGGCTATAAACAAATCAGAAACTGCTCCAATACCAGACATATTTGTTTAGAATGTGCACAGCAGCACACTCTAGCTTACTGGAAGGTTGGGCCGATACAGGGCTTTGCTAAAGACAAGGCTACTGGCATGTGATTGATCTGCACTGAAAGACAATTAAATGGCAAGACC
Organism: Callorhinus ursinus; assembly: GCF_003265705.2. Lineage (NCBI taxonomy): Eukaryota > Metazoa > Chordata > Mammalia > Carnivora > Otariidae > Callorhinus > Callorhinus ursinus. The sequence goes on from NW_027397109.1 coordinate 6,593,254, forward strand.
AACATAGAAAATAGAAAAAGTGCCTTCAACTTTGTAATTTCGACTCTTTAAGATTCCTTCAGGTTAGTGCTGTTAAAATGCTGATCAAGCTTCTCCAAGTCCTTGTTTTTGACTTTTGGTCTAGTATTTCTCTTCCCCCCCGCCAACACCCACCCACTAGCCCTGGTAAAACTCTCTGAATGTTTCTGATAAAAAGCATGCCAAGGAAAAAAGGAGGTGGGGGAAGAAAAGCTAAAAACCGAGCTCTGTTTTTAACGTTGGTGTAAGATTTGACTGTAATTACTCATTAAATAGTTTGCGATTAGACGGTACCTTTTATTGGTCAGGTCTTTTAAACATGTGGCCACAGGCATACTGTAGTGGTGATTTTGCATAACAGAGCACTCAGGAAGAAAGGAGGCTGAAGGCCCTACCACACTTCAACATCAGCCTCTGGAGGCCATGCTCTTGTCACTGCAAAAACACTGCATTTGACAGAAAAACGCACTCTGATGTAAGTAACAATCTAGCAGTGATACAAAGATACCTCATGATTAGATCCAAGTTGTGCGTTGGGGCAGGAATATTACCAAAGTGATGCTGTGCTATTCTTTTATTCCATGGGTATGCTCTGAATCTCAAATCCTCTTTTCTTAAGTTTTAAAATCAGAAGCAGCTTCTGTGAGTCACGAGAAACTGGGATCTAAGTTGTAATAAGAATATCACAATAATTACGAAAACTGCGGAAGAGAGGCGGGGGAGGGACGGGCGAGTCCTGCATCTCTGGCGCAGGGGTGCGGTGGAGAGTGGCAAGCAACTTCACGTCACCAGGCACCTCATATTTCCCCCAACCCCACATGCATTCAACACAGACTTACGGGGGCCTGTTTATATCATAAAAGCACTATAATTTTTATGTCCTTTTTTCAGGGAGACACTGACTATAGCAAGGTCTGCATCAGCCTCACCCCAGAAGTTCTTTGTGTCTCTATCCACCATCTTAAAAAAAAAAAAAAATGACGATTTTCAATCGGGTACATCCTCTACAATTTTAATAACTTTTATATACTTTGGTACATTAAACAATGTACGAAGAGCTGAAAATACTAGGTGAAGACCATCACTCATGAAGCCAATAATTTAAAAAGGTTTTCTGGAGTATACTAAGCCTACAATGTCAGAGCAAACTTAAGTCTGAAAGGCCATTAAAAAATGAAAAGTAGAGAATGTTTAGGGCTACTGAGTAAGCCCTTCAAGGAGCTGCCAGGGGTCCAGACTCTCACATAATTTTAAAATATACAGAAAAGTAAATTCTTTCAAAATAACTGTTTAAATCAAAATAATTTCCTTCGGTAAACAGATTTAGAGTATTCTTATGCCAGCATTTTTTTTTTTAAGGTTTTACTTACTTATTTGAGAGAGAGCACGAGAGAGAGAGAAAGAGAGCACGAGCAGGGGAAGGGGCAGAGGGAGAGGGAGAAGAAGACTCCCCGCTGAGCTGGGAGCCCAACACGGGGCTCAATCTCAGAACCCCAGGATCATGACCTGAGCTGAAGTCAAGTGCTTAACCAACTCAGCCACCCAGGCGCCCCTCTGATGCCAGCATTCTTATTACATGCTTCTAAGTCACTGCTATATGACCTTGGGCCTCAGTTTTCTTATCTGTATGATGGAGAAAATAAAACAGCACCTTACCTCCTTGAATGGTTATGAGGACAAAATGAATTTGTATGTGTAAAGTTCTAAGGGTCAAGCATTTATTGAAGCATTAAATAAATCTTTGTGATTATTACTACCATAACATAAGCAACATTAGTCTCTGTCAAATTTGCTACTTTAATAATTTTTCTGGGCGCCTGGGTGGCTCAGTTGGTTAGGCGACTGCCTTCGGCTCAGGTCATGATCCTGGAGTCCCGGAGTCAAGTCCCACATCGGGCTCCCTGCTCAGCAGGGAGTCTGCTTCCCCCTCTGACCCTCTTCCCTCTCGTGCTCTCTATCTCTCATTCTCTCTCTCTCAAATAAATAAAATCTTTAAAAAAATAATAATTTTTCTAAGAATTCAAACTGCCTGGAACCCCTTTCCACACAAACCTTCTCTAAGCTAACCACCAACTTCAACCCCTACTTCACATTTGTCTATCCGTCTATCTGTCCATCCATCTATCCCTTCCTCCGTGTATGTATATACTCAGTTACCAGACACCTACTACGTGCCAGGGGCTGTACTAAGAATGGAGGGCATGGGGAACACAACTTGGTGTCCACAGACTATTCTCATTCTACAGTTAAGCCAATAGGCTGGTAAGCAGTAGGAAATACAGAATGGACCCCATTTCAAGTCTGTCCCATCTCAGCATCTCTGCAGTTGGGGTGTGACTTATTTCCAGTAAGAAAGCACTCTGGCCCAGTTATTCGGTGGCAGTGTCTTCTTTCCCAATGGGACACAGAACAGTGGTGTGTCGTATAATGGATGGCATCTGACAATCAATGAACTATGGCTAAGTTCCACTCTCGGGTGCCACCTGCTTGATTCATTTGCTCCAAGTGAGTCTGAATTCCTGTATTTTGCTAAACAAATCGTAAGTCCGCTTCCTTCTCCACAGCTTTTTCAAATTTTGAGTTCAGGTGAAAAAATAATTTTGTGATCCACTCATTTTGGGAGGTTAAGACACAAATTTTAGGGTCCTCTTTGAGCAGAAGGAGCTCAGAAAACAACTTCGATAAGACTACAACATAAAAATATACTTTATTCTGCATTGACTTTTTCCACCTCGTTTTGTAACTGTTGAGATCATGAAGAAAACGTACAGTCCCTATTTCTTCTATCACATCATGGAATGATTTTTTTTTAAAGATTTTATTTATTTATTTGACAGAGCGAGAGAGCACAAGCAGGGGGAACAGCAAAGGGAGAGGGAGAAGCAGGCTCCTCACCAAGCAGGGAGCCCAATGCGGGGCTCGATCCCAGTACCCTGGGATCATGACCTGAGCCAAAGGCAGATGCTCAACCATCTGAGCCACCCAGGCACCCCTGGAATGATTTTTATGACAAGTTCACTTGGATGGATCAGGCAATGTAAGCTGAGCATATACACCTCCCTCGAACAAATTTATTTGTGGAAATCTTTAATCTCTTCATTGTAATGACCTTATTGCAGGTTACAGAAGGCTCAGTTTTTCTTTATGAAGGCCTGTTGGTTTATGTGTTACAGGAATCAGATTTAAAAAAAAAATCTGTTAAAACATCAAGGCAGTCCACATACAGCAGGCTGCATGGTGGATGCCCTCAGCCCCAAAAACAAAAACTAACCACTTTTGTCCATCCGAGTCATACTAAGCCACGTGTAGTTTTCACGGCAGGTGGGACTGTCCCATATCCCCATGACTTCACACTTAACTGTTCCCTTTGACAGGATGCCCCGTCCTTGTAAGGTTGGGACCATCCTCTTGGGTCAGTCAACAAGGCTCTGGGCAAGAGTCCCACCCATGTGGACTTCTCCCCGCCACCCACCCCTCCAACCCAAGCGGTCTGTCACTGGTTTCCTAGAACACCCTGTTCCTGGCTCTGCTGGTACCACTTCTCTAGGAGATGTGTGATTATAGACCATCTCTCCCCTGCAGGACTACAGGCTCCCTGACAGTAAGTTCTTGTCTTATTCATCTTTGATGCACTGCTGGCTAAAAGGAGGGGAATGCTTTTTACTCGTGCGTTAAGTCTGTGCTGTTTCTATCAGATGGTAAAAATATCACCTAAAAAAATCCAGTTTCTGCGAGAAGTACTTTGAATTATACCACCGGCACTCTAATTTACCTATGAAGGGGAAGGGGTTGGGGTTTGAAGCACTGTAACAGCCTTTGCTGGGGGAAATCATCAGAATGAAAGCAAGCTGATTACAGAACACCCCCAGGCACCACTAGCCGACTCCCCTCAACTTGGCTCCTTCTACTCCTTACTTACCACCCTCATCTCCCCACTCCCCGCCCGAACCTACTGAATTCATAACTCATCCCTCACAGAGGCGGCCCTGCCCAGCATCCCGGGTCAGACCTTCCTGCTCTTGGTGCCAACAGCTCTCTGCACTTTGTTTTTCTACCGCGGAGAACCTGTGCTGTAAAGAACGAAAGCACAGACATACGCTCCAGGGCACAGGGACCTCCCCATCGTTCACCCCTGACTTTCCAGTGCCAGGCACATAGCAAGCACACAACCCTTTGCTGAGTGTTGAATGAATCACAGAAGTTTATATATCCTCTGTCTCTCCCTTTAGAAAAATTCCACAACAGCAAGGATGGGTACAAGTTTACTCAGCTTGGTACCCCTGCCCCACCACACCACCGTCTCATGGGAGGCGTTTATTAACTACCTGCTGAGTGAACAAATGATGAACAATTCATGTACATCTCTTCAAAATTGCTCTCAGCTTTTGTTAATATTCACCTCGGTACGAAACACAGAATGTGATCATCTTCTGTAAGTTGTTCAGACTTGTTCTGAAAACTTTTGCCATTACCGTTAAGGTTAAGTGCTCTGCATTAATATTCTAGATGCCTAAGGCACATGAACAACCAAAAAAAGAACAGGGAGGGAAAAAAAAAAATCAAACCCAACCTCAGAGAAGATCAATTCAACAATTTTCCATATCCTCATTAGAGTCAAGCACAAACCTGTCCAAGTTTAGTATTATTCAAATACAAAAATGGAAAGAACCCCTTGCCCAAATTATAAACAGTTAGAACAGTACCAAATAAAAGCACATCAGCCTGGACTAAACTATAATTGGGTACAAAAAACCTCCTCCTTAAAACAACAATGAAATACCATAACACTCCTATTAAAATAGCTAAATCCAGAACACTGATGACACCAAGTGCTTGAGAGCCTAAAAGCAACAGAAACTCCCATTCATTGCTGGTGGGAAGGCAATGTGGTACTGCCACTCTGGAAGACAGTTTGGCGGTTTCTTACAAAGCTAAACACACTATTACAGTACATCCAGCAATCACACTTCTAGATATTTACCCAACTGACTTAACAACATATGTCCATGCAAAATCACGCACGCAAGTGTTTTTAAGCAGCTTTATTCATAATCGCCAAAACTAGAAGCAATCAAAATGTTCTGCAACAGATGAACAGACTGTAGAACATCCAGACAATGGAGTATTAGTTAGTGATAAGAAGTGAGTTATCAAGCCACAAAAGAGATGGATAAACCTTAAATGCATATTCCTAACTAAAGAAGCCAGTCTGAAAAAAACTACTTACTGTATGATTCCAATCTTATGACATTCTGGAAAAAGCAAAACTATAGGGACAGTAAAAAGATCAAGGACTTCGAGGGTGGAAGGTGTGGGGGAGGAGCACTGAGTAGGTGGAACCTGGAGATTTTTTAGTGCAGTGAAACCATCCTCTGTATGATACTGTAATGAGGGATACATGACACTATGGATACGGTGATGAACACATTATACTGTAATGATAGATACATATTTATCGAAACCCATGGAATTTTATAGCACAAAGAGTGAAACTTTACATATACAATTTTTTTTTAAAAAATCATTTAAGAGGTCAGGGGACTCCAGGATGGAATGCAGCCAATGACAAAATAAACTGGAAACATTCCTACGTTCCTTACAAATGTAGGAAACAATCACACCAAGGGGAGAAGGGGAAAATGTTGCTGACCTAAGTATGGAAATGAGTAGAAACTAAGACTAAAGGCAAATGAAACTGCCCAAGAGTGCTGTACTCTGAGATAAAGTTTCTCACAGGGCCACATGTTAAAGATTCAGAAACCACTCTACATGTACACTGGGACTGAACAATTAACTAAAGGGACAGTGGATGGAGACAGACAGGTTTCTCACTGCTCAAGTGCGAGCTTACAGTCAAGCAAACGGAGGAGGCTAGAACCCATGTGCTGATGATCTGACCTGGAGACATCATTATCAACACGTGCCTAGTGTCATATAGATACAGGTCGTTATATACAGAAATAGTTTTAGAACTGTGTATACACATGGGCCAGTATACACACATAAATTTCCTTGCTCCGTCATATGACTGGACCCTAGAAGCAACTGACACCCCAATAGCAACAAGCACACCTAGCACCCAGATCTTGGTTTCTAATGCCATTTTCTAATAGAAGGAGAGTGGGCTCCTTGAAAAAAATGGCTGATTCTAGGACTTTGGCAGAAAATTTACAAGATGAGCCTGCAGTATCTTCTCGTGCCAGAGAGTAAGGGAAGTGCTCAAGAGAGAGGGAGGGAAGAGAGAGAGAAGTAGGGGAAGGGAAGAGGGGAGAAGTAGGGGAAGGGAAGAGGGGGAGAAGTAGGGGAAGGAAGGGAAGGGAAGAGGGGGAGAAGTAGGGGAAGGGAAGAGGGGGAGAAGTAGGGGAAGGGAAGAGGGGGAGAAGTAGGGGAAGTAAGGGAAGGGAAGAGGGGGAGAAGTAGGGGAAGGGTAGAGGGGAGACGTAGGGGAAGGGTAGGGGGAAATCCAAATGAAAGAATTCCCAATGGTCAGGGATGGAACAATTTTAGCAACCAAATAAAGTAGTATATAACCCGAAATATAAATTAAATATCACTGAGTCCATACTGATATGAATTAACAACTAATCAATAAGGGGGAGGGAACAGACAAATGTCCTGTGCAGAATTCTAAACAATATACGTAGATAGTCCAACCTCAGGTTATGGGAGCATAACTCCTCACTCCTCAAGTGTGGGCTGCGCTTAATGTCTTCCTTCCAGAAAGCAAACTCTGGAAAGGGGAGGAGAGAGTTTTTACAGAGGAGAAACCTAACACTCCCTCAACCAGGTGTCCCAACATCAATGGTGCTATGTTGAGTCTTATTCCTGACATGATGTGCGGAGAATGGCACTTCACCTCTGCAGTCTTCCTCTCAAATCCCGTAACTCCAGTCTAATCATGAGGAAAACATCAGATAAATCCTACAAAAGAGGGACGTTTTACAAGATAACTAACCAGTATTCCTCAAAACTGTCAAGATCATCAAAAAACAAGGAAAGCTGAAGAAATGGTCATAGACCAGAGGGGTCTAAGGAGACACAATGATAAAAAAAAAAAAAAAAGGACAGTAAGTAAAAACTAAAAACATCTGAATAAAGTATGGCCTTTATCTTCGTGATTTTGTGTAAATCCAAAACTCCCCTAAAGCCAAAAGTTTATTTTAAAACAAAACAAACAAACCAAAATCTCTTTCTACTCACTGTTCTGTAAACCAGCAAACTTTAGACCAGTGATTCTCAAAGTGTCATCCCTGGACCAGCAGCATCAGAACCACCTCGCAAGTTGTTAGAAATGCCAATTTTCGGGGCACCTGGGTGGCTCAGTTGTTAAGCGTCTGCCTTTGGCTCAGGTCATGGTCCCAGGGTCCTGGGATCGAGCCCCGCATCGGGCCCCCTGCTCAGTGGGAAGCCTGCTTCTCCCTCTCCCAGTCCCCCTGCTTGTGTTCCCTCTCTTGCTGTGTCTCTCTCTGTCAAATAAATAAAATCTTAAAAAAAAAAAAAAAAAAAAAGGCCAATTTTCAGGCCCTGTCCCAGACCTGCTGAATCCGGTCCAGGGAGGGGGCTCAGCAGTCTGTGTTTTAAAAGGCCCCACAGGTGACTCTGACACATGATAATGTTTATACACACAGAGGTTCTGATTTCTGATGGGGGGGGAACCTCAGAACCAGATGATGCTCAGGCTGCTGTCCTGGGGACCACAGTTTGAGAATCACTGCTTTAGACAAACCCAACACTAAGAATGGCCATTAGTGAATGCTTACCATTTGTGAGGTACTTACCACAACATAACCATAAGAAACACCCCCACATTAGAGGAAGAGAGTGGTTTTCCTCAGGCCACAGAGACATGATGGGGCTGTGGAACCTCTGCCCTGCCTTCTCCAGGACAAAGACCCTTTTTCCAAATAAGATAATACCTACCAATTTAAGGGATTAGGACTTGATATTTTGGGTGGCCATTATTCAACTTACTACATGTACTCTAAGTCTAGATGACATCAATGGATTTCTCCTACAAAATTATAGCAGAGAATGAAGATTTCTGACCAAGAATCTGGCAGTATTTTTCTTCACACAGGGACGACTGCAGAATACCACATAAAATCAACTGTGAATGTGGAATATTACCATCTTCTAAACTACCTAAAAATTCAACTATACAGTTAATAAACACCTTCATCACGGCCAGAGAATTCAGAGGACTTGTTTCAGAAGATTATGACCAACCAGCATCTTTAAAGTGACTTTTGAGAAATTTTAAGACTAGCTTAAAGACTTGAGAAACTGATCCAGGAATGTTTGTTCTACTCCTCTCTTTTGCGTTAAAAACTTCCTAAGGGTAAATCTAGGGATTAGAGATCAAACACTTCTTTTGTTGGTTCTTGGGCTGAGGTCCACCACTTTAAACCCCTTAAACCACTGTTTTTCAGCTAGACATTTACACTAGCTTGGCGAGGGTCTAACAAACAAAACGTACGGTGTACTATGAGGTCTAACAGCTACCAGCTGAATATCATCTTAAACAGATGAGTATACTGAAAATAACCCACCAAAGAAAGGTATGAAGCATAGAAATTTTCCCTTTGTCTAAAATTGTCAACAATCGAAATTTATTGGTTCTTTTCAAACAACTACTGGCAACAGTTACAATAAAAAGGTAGAGTGCAGTGCAGTATGATACAGAAAAAGAAAATGTAATTGCATTAGAGTTAGACTGTAGGCTCTGCAGTCAGACTGCCTGGATTCAAATTCTGAATTGGGCACTTTACCATCCGCACAATCCAGGATGCGCTCAACATCCCCGTTTCAGGGAAGAGGGAACAGAGGCTTGGGAGAGCAGAGTTTAGATGCATGTTCTCACCAAAGCAGAAGTGTAGGATGTCCTTTAAACCTCATCCTCTCCAAAAACAGATTATTTACTACCAAGGCTTAACTGAATCCATGTTCAATTATAACTCTCTCCTGAAGTTAATAGTGACTTCTGCCTTCCATGGTAAGTACGCACTTGGAAATCTTACTGATCTACTGTAACTACTATAAAGTGACTTAGATCACTTGGTCATCAGCAAGCTCTTTGTCTATTAGGATTTCATAGGCCAAAGATTATAACAGAAAGGCTAAGTCCCTGGTACATTTCTCTATCAAATAGTTACGGAGGTAAAGCAACTGTGTGATGATGCACGCAACTCTACGGAGTGGCTTATCTTTCACACGGGCGCCTGGGTGGCTCAGTCGTTTAAGTGTCTGCCTTCGGCTCAGGTCATGATCCCAGGGTCCTGGGATCGAGCCCCGCATCGCTTCTCCCTCTCCCTCTGCCTGCCCTCCTGCCTACTTGTGATTTCTGTCAAATAAATAAATAAATAAAAATCTTTAAAAAAAAAATAATTAAATAAAATAAGCAAAACCATGCAGTTTTAAATGAACGTACCTGAATGTCAAATTCCATGATAAACTCGACCTCTGAATCACAGGGACACAAGCCCCACTGTTTCTTACTCCAAGCAAACAATATTCCAGCCTCTGCCCAGGTGTGGACCACCAGCCATCTGTGGTCCACAATTCCTTGGCTGCCCCCTTAGCCTAACTTCCTTGGTGATGTCATTGCTCCTCTGGCTTTAAATACTGTGGAAATGCAGGTGACTCACACTGGTATCTCTAGCCTGAACTTCCTCGTCTTCTCCATCCCTGTAACCATCCCTCTGACTGCTCAGGCAACTTTCCTCCCTCCCACATCTCAGCCCTCAACAAGTCCTATCAGCTCTACCTTCAAACTTCATCCACAAGCTAATCACTTCTCATCACTCCCACTGCTGCCACCTGCACCAAGCTACCTTTCCCTCTGAGTTACCAGGAGTGCTTGCTCCCCTGCAGCGTCTTCTCCACACACCAACCAGAGGGGTCCTTCTGAAACAGCTTCCTGTACTCCTCTGCCCCAAACCCCTGGTGCCTGCCCAACTCACTCAGCATAGAACCCAGAGCCTTCATCGGGGACAGGCCTTACAGGATCTGGCCCCTTCCACCCAGATTCCTTGCTGTCCTCATCATGCACACACTTCCTGCCTACAGGCCTTTGCATGCCTCATTCCCTCTGCTAGAGATGGTCCTCCCTGGATATAAACAAGGTTCACTTTCACTTTCTCAGCTGGGCTGGCACTCCCTGACCCCTCTATCACTCTATCCCCTTACCATGCTGTATTTCTTCAGAGAGCTTAGCATCACCTGCCAGTACATCCTCGTCTCTTCTGACGTCCCCACAAAGAAGTAAATGCATCATGAGAGCAAGCTTTGCTGTGTTCACTGCTGCAGCCGCGGTGTCTAGAGCACGGCCCGTCAGGGGGCAGGCATACAGATAGCTCACTGAAGGAGTTAACCATTTTAAAAAATTTAAGTGTGTTTATATCATCTGGGATATTTCAATTTCCATACCCATCTTCCCCTAATGAAACAACCAGAATTCTAAATTACTGCAGAATCAATTCATAACAACATAAAAAGCAAAGAAGCATTCCTCCGGTGGTAAAAAAACAAGGATGAACTCATCTTTCTGCCTTAAGTAAACTACATAATTATAAATAAAAATAAGCCTTCTGTCTCTAAATTGAACGTTCCTGTTGAAGGGGAATGCACAGGGGTTAACATACACAAAAGGAAAAGTAATACCTAGAGTATTTCTCAAAAGAAAAATCTTTGAAAATAAGTGCCAGACAGCAAAGAAAACAATCTTGTACTGATTTCTTTATCCTCGCAAGGGCTCACTGAGAGAAAACCCAGGAACAAAACACGACAGGGTTAACCATGATGACGTTAGTAGGAGTGCTAGCATTAAATTGCTAAGTGAATGCTGAAAGATTCTTTTTAGCCAGGGAAAAGTTTTGCTGTAATGGTACCATTACAAATTTCTTACAGTAATAACACGGTACATTATAAGCCTGCTCAAATGATAAGCTCTTTATGAGGGTTAGAAGTCTGCAGCCCTCTCAAACAAAGACCTTTCTGTCTTCGATTTCCTAGAAGTCAATAAGCTAAAAATCACATCCTGCACAATATCCACTTAGACTCACAGAAGATCCAGTCTTCTGTGGCTTCGCCCCGGTTCCCAAGGGCACTGAGCGGTCAACACCATACACTACACTTCTGTGTATCCGATTAGATCATCTCTGGGGTCTAACTACTTTTTATTTTGAAATAATTTCAGGTTTATAGCAGAGCTGTAAAGACAGTAGAGAGAGAGATCCCATCTCTTGACCCAGCTTCCTCTAATGTCAACATCTTATGTAACTACACTCTATGCATATTAAAACTAAGAAACTGACATTCACACAACACCATTAACTAAACCATAGGCTTTATTCAGATTTCATCGGTTTTTCCACAAATGTCTCTTCTCTTTTAATCCAGGACCCCACAATGCTTTCAGCTATCTTGTCTCCTCGGTCTCTGCCCACCCGTGATGGTCCCTCAGTCTTTCCCTGCTTTTCATGATCTTGGCATTTGGAAGGACAATGGTCAGGTATTTTGTAGAATGTCCCTCAACTTGGGTACGTCTGATGTTTTCTCATGACCAGACTGGAGTTACAGCCTGGGGAGGACTAAGGCACAGGTGAAGAGCCGTCTCATCCCATGACATTTGGGAGTACATGATATAAATGACTATTTTAATACTGATGTTAAGGGGGTGTGTCTGCCAGGTTTTCTACTGTGAAGTTACTATTTTTCCTACTCCCTGCTGCATTCATTAAAAATGAGTACAGCCTACAGTCAAGGAGAGAGAAATTAAGCTCCACCACCAGGAGAGAAGATTATTCAAAAAATCTGAATGTTAAAACCACCATAGTAATTAATAAAGACTTTGTAACTCCCTCTTCTTTTTTTTTTTTAACCGAAATTTGCTTGATTAAATAAATCTCAAGTTATGGTTCATGGCAACTAACAAAAGCTGAGGCAAAAAAAAAAAAAAAAAAAAAGCAAGCTAAGGCTCAAGGAAGATTTATAACCAGACCACATAAACAGACATTTGTGAAATCATCAATTGCAGAGACAGAAAGATCTTTAAAAATATCGTTTGGTTTTAGCTTTAAAAAGTGTCTTTCAGTTTAATCTCTGGCCAAAAGTTCTTTGTTTTCGTCATCACATCAAATAGAGCTTCTTCCCTTGTCGTTACTCAAGATTTACTGCTGACCAGCATTCATCCTCACTGACGTTCACCTAGCTACATAACTCACTGCAATTAACACGGCTTCGAGGAGAGAAGAAAGGAAGAAAGATTATAAAGCATTAGTCTGTCGAACATATATGATGAGGGGACACTGTACGCCAAGTTTGCTTCCCTGCCCACTGGACTGTTAAGTCTCTTACTGGAAAGACCAAAGTCCAAACTCCCTTTTCTGTCTTCTCCACTATCTGGACAATGCTCTGCGTACGACAGGAGCTAAATGAGATGCCAATTAACCAAAACATAACTTCAGTCTCTACCTAGTTCCAGAACATCACTGGCTCCTAAGAAGTGTTGCTGAGCATTCATGGCATCGATGGTTCTTACACACGAGCAAGAAGGACTATCAGAGAAGCCTATACACAACGCAGAGCATTGGACTCTGCCTCCCAAGAGCCTGGTTCTGGGTTTGGGCCTGGAAATTTGCTCTACAACAAACATCTCAAGTGATTCTCTTATAAATAGTTTCCCTTTAAAGGGCAACCTAGTGGAAGACTTATGGACCATGCTAATGCTTGAAGTACACACACACACTCCCATGTCACTGGGTTTGGAAAACGGATGTCCAACATTCCCTCCTCCGCCTTAAGGAGCTTTACCGCCAACTGTCTCTTCCTGACCCAGAAAACACTGCTACCGTCAGGTTCATTCTGGCCTTTGTTCCCTCACTGGTCACTCTGCAGGTGCCAAGCAGTCTTCCCGGTTCAGTTCACCAACGATGATTAAATACTGGAATGACAAACTTTACGAAGCTTTGTTGTTGCCATCCTTAGACCTCTTGCAAATGTGAAGGGATACCATCCTCAATGGGCAGACCAGTCCAGAAATCCAGCCACTTCTAGAGAAGGGGGTGACCCAGACAATGCAAGCCTCCTCTGCACTGTCTTCCCAGTCCATCCCACTCCACTCTAGTGGTGCCAACAGCCCTCCACACTTTCCTGTGTTGCTCACACTACTCTGCCCTGGTTTGTTGGTTTACTACTACTATCAGGTAGTAAGGTATTTTTCATATACGTTTGTCCATTTTCACATATTGATAGTACGTCCTTAAAGCTCATTTTACTCTTATCACCTCAAAATGTCTCATAGAGCACTTTGAATACTAATGTGATTTAAAAGGTAGACTGTCAGTTTATTACAGGAAATGAGTCGATGATGCGTGATCTCAATCTTTTCAACTATACAGAAAATATTACTCAGCTATTAGCGTAAGATAAAGAAAATGATATACTGATCCCACCTCCTGATAATGTGGCTAAGGAGCCCTTTCCAAATTAATTATGTCTAGTGGCGACCTTATAACAAGAAAGGTGATTAACATGTAAAGCCTAGAACATCTTTAACACATTCCTACCGAACTTGAACATGATGAAGACAAAGCCTTTTGCCTTTAGGTCCACACCTCCTCCCTCACAAGCCCAAGACTCATATCCCAAATGGTGAAACCATTTCAGAGATGTTTACATACTTATGGAAGGTTTTGTTTTGCCAGTAATTACAGATCCAAAGCAACTGACTTCTCCATTTTAGGTCAACTTTGATTGGTTCTGTCAGAATAGTCTTCTCTAAATTTTAAAAGCAAAAACCAAGCAGTCCAACACCACAGTGTTCCTACAAGTCATATTCAAGTACTTGTTTATACAGGTCAAAACCTATGCAAAGTCCTCAGGGAATGAGTTCTGAACAGCTTAGTTTTTCAGATACTTAAAGTATTTCATAAGCCCTCGCTCTGTGCCAAGCACTACCTAGGATAATACAGAGCATCTCAATTTACCCTTGAAACAATCCTACAAGGTAGGCAATTTCTTATGCTATTTTTTTTTTTAAGGAGATAAAGGTCCAGAGAAGTTAGGCAACTTGATGCCCAGGATCACACGGCTGGTGAAGAATGACAAATGAATTATGGAGATTCAAGCCCAGGCCTACTATGCCCTAGAGCATGTCCTCACCACTCAGTCAGTCCCCTGCTTCCCTCAACATTTCTGCCATCCGGCCTCATCTTAACACCTCTCACCCCTTGCTCACCCGACTCCAACAGCCCTCTTGCTATGTCTTAAACATCCCACATGTTACTCTTTACTATCTGTCTCTTTGCACACCAGCCCAGCCCCAAAATAACAGGAGAGACCAGGGTCTCTACTTTCTGCACTGCTCTGTCCCCAATTAGAAGTGTCTTGACCATAGCGGATGTTCAAAATTTATTTGAAAAATAAATATGCATGAATATTCTAACTGATTGGTTGAAAGTCTTTCTAATTTTCAGAACACGATTCCCTGACTTCTTAAGCAGAAGATAAGAGGATATTCAGAGTGATTTATATAATTGGAAAAAGCAAAATTTAAGCTGTGAAGCTAAGGCTCCATTATTGACAGTCTTTAGGTGACATCAATGAAAATGGTGAAGTACACATCCAAAAATTCTCTCCTCCATAAAAGCAAAGAGAACATGGGCAAAAACAGCTTCAGGCAACCTTTTCAGGACTCTGGATATTAGCCAAAGGCTCAGAGTAACCCAGGAAATATTTATGCAAGAAAAACAGTGAAATTTTAGTAGGAATAGTGAATCTTGTGGCATTTTAACTTGCCCGTTCCTACTCCCTGTTCCCCAGCAATGTGGTAACCTTGAAAACCAACAGTCCACAATCATGGTGTAAACCAGCAGTCTGGCAGCCACTGGAAGGGGACAGAGCAGGACTGGAGCTCCTTCAAAGCCCCATTCCCAGAGAACTGTCATTATCTGACCTGCATAGTGGTTTCCTAGAAGACCCTACTTGTAAGGCTGTCTTTATTTGACCTGACTCAGAGCCCTCCTATTGCAAAAAGGCTCTTGGCGAGGAAGGGAGGAAATTCTTGTTAAAAACAGTCACAGGCAATTGTTGAATATCATACTGCCTGAGGAGGCAGCTTACAGTATGGGCAAAACACAGGCTAACCAAAAAGCTTAGAAAGAAAAGTTGAGGTATGACATGTCCATAAGGGGTTTTGAAAAGCTTTAATATATTCATGGGAACCTAGAAGACTATGAACATGCATGGGACTGTGCACATGCCCAGGGAAGACCAGAGAAGGCCCTAAGCTCTCAACTCTGGTTGACCTTGAGGTTCTACATAAGCAGGAAGTGAGGCTAATAAGGAAGAGCTGAAAACTGCGTGGTGAGTGTTGGAGGCAAGAACCAGCGAATATACAGAGCCCCTAAGCAAAGCCCGGGAGACTTCTTAGTTCCAGGCATCTAAGGACATCTATGTCCAATCAGTAGCTGACCACTAAGGAAACCAAGCAGATTTTAGTAGCTATACACACAAAAAAATACAGATATACTGTATCTGTACAAAACTTCCAGAAAGTCACTAAACAAACAACAGCGATATCATCAAACCCTGGGGAGGGGGCAGAATCTGATTTCCCAGAGTTGCTATCTTACTTTAAATGTCCTGTTTCCAACAAAAAATTATGAGACAGGCAAAGAGGAGGAGAAGTAACCAATAAAGAGGTAGAAATTATAAAAAAGAGCTAAGTAGAAATTCTGGAGTTGAAAGTCTTAATTATAACAAAAAATTCACAACAAATTTGAATAGGTAGAAGAAAGGATCAGTAAACTTGAAGACAGGCCAATTGCGATTATCCAGTCTGAGAAACAGAAAGAAAAAAGAATAAAGAAATGAAAAATAAACAGAACCTAAGCATATGCATATGGCAGTCGCAGAAGGAGAAGAGCAACAAAGAGAAAAAAGCAAAAATATTTGAAGAAATGACAGCTGAAAACTTACCAAATTTGATGAAAAACAATCCACACACCCAAGAAGCTCAAAGAAACTCCAAGTACAACAAACTCAGAGAGCCACACCTTAGACACGTCATAATCAAACTACTGAATGCCAGAATCTCAAAAGCAGCAAGAGAAGAGACTCATCATATATGAGGGATCCTCAGTGAGATTAACAACTGATTTCTCACCAGAAACCATGGATACCAGAAAGCTTCCATCCAAAGTGCTGAAAGAAAAAGACTGTCAACCAAGAATTCTCTACCAACAAAACCATCTTTCAAAAGTGAAGGAGAAATTAGCACATTCCTAGATAGACAAAAACTGTGAGAATCTGTCACGAGCAAACCTGTCCTATGAGAAATATTAAAGGAGGCCTTTCAGACTGAAAGGAGAGGACACGAGATGTTAACTCAAATACATGTAAATAAAGAGCCCAATAAGTAACTACATAGGTAAATATAAAAGACAGTATAAATATATTGTTTGTAACACTTTTTTCTCTAATCTGATTTAAAACACAACTGCACAAAGCAGTAGTTACAAATCAGTGTTGATGGTCCTATCACGTATAAAGATATAATTTGTGTGACAATAGGAAGGAGGAAGAAGAAAATGGAGCTTTATCGAAGCAAAGATTTTGTATACTATATTATTAAGCTGGTATTAATCCAAACTATCTTGTTATCAGTTAAGATGTTAAATGTAACACTTAGGGTAGCTTTTTAAAAAATAATTCAAAAAAAATAAAAGAAATGACAAGAGAGTGAAAATGTATAAAAACCACTTAAGAAGGTAGCACTGCAGGAACAGAGAAACAAAACAGACATGACCTAGGAAACAAGTAGCAAAATGAAAGACACAAATCCTACCCTATCACTAATGACATTAAATGTAAATGGATTAAAAACCCCAATTTAAAACTGATCCAACTACATACTATCTTCAAGAGACACACTTTAGATTCAGACACCAACAGGGGTGCCTGGGTGGCTCAGTCAGTTAGGCATCTGCCTTCGGCTCAGGTCGTGATCCCAGGGTCCTGGGATTGAGCCCCATGTCTGGCTCCCTGTTCAGTGGGGAGTCTGCTTCTCCCTCTGCTCCTCCGCCTACTCATTCATTCTCTCTGTCTCTCTCTAATTAAATCTTAAAAACAAAGACACAAACACTGGGGCGCCTGGGTGGCTCAGTCGGTTAAGCATCCGACTTGGATTTCAGCTCAGGTCATGATTTCAGGGTTGTGAGATAGAGCTCTACGTTGGGCTCCGTGCTCAGTGCAGAGTCTGCTTAGGATTCTCTTTCTCCTTCTCCCTCCGCCCCTCCCTCCGTGCACACACACCTCTCTCTAAAATAAAATCTTAAAAAAAGAAAAAAAAAAAAACAAAGACACAAACAGGCTGAAAGCAAATGTATGGAAAAAGATATAGCATGCAATAGTAGCTACAAGAGTGCTGGAATGGCTATACTATCGGACAAAATAGACTTCAAGACAAAAATTGTCACTAAAGACAATGAACGAATTTTATAATGATAAAAGGGTTCATCCATCCGTAACTGCATATGTAACAGTTATAAGCATATATGCACCTAACAGCAAAGCCCCAAAATACGTAAAGAAAAAAACCAACACAATTGAAAGGGAGACAATGACAATCTAACAGTATCAGAGACTTCAATATCCCACTTTCAATAATGGGTAGAACAAATAGATGAACAGGGATAAAGAAAACAATCAACATACAAATCAACTAGACCAAAGAGATATCCACAGAACACTCAACAGCAGAACACATTCTTCTCAAGTGCATATGCAACACTCTCCAGGGTAACCATATGTTAGGTCATAAAAAAGTCTCAATAAATTTAAAAGAACTGAAATAATACAAAGTATGTTCTCCAGCCATATGGAATGAAATTAAAAATCAATAACACAATGGTGGGTCTTAGACTGCTGTGGTGTTCACAGTCTCATTTCTTATTTTTCACTTCTTCTTCGTGTCCTTCCCACTCACTGCTGACATAGTCTTTATATGGTAGCACCCTTTTTGGATGATAATTTGCCCTTATAATCTATTAAGAGCTTGGAGATTGAACCATCAAACCAGAACAAAAGGCTCCCTATAAAACCACTCGGGGCTCTGCCTTGAAGAAACAGGCAGCGTCAGTGATCAGTATTTGGAGCATCTTATTCTAGCCATTTAGGGGCCTGCCTGGTTCTCAGCCAAGTGGTTAACAAGCAGCCTAAAGGTGTGAAGGCAGCACCACTAGATACAAACTGGCTCCATGACAACCAGCAGTTGAAACGTTACCTCTTCCATCATTAAAGAAAAAAACTCCCAGGCTTCTGATATAAAGATGTTCAACATCCCTTTCTAAGCCAGTCAGACTAACAAGGAAAACCTTCTCTTTTTACATATTTTGCTCTAAACTCCCAATTTCCCTTAAAGATATGCTTTCTTTAAAAAGAACATCACTGATCTTACCCCTTCTCTGTACTGTTTTATCTTTAAGATCACTATCACAGGGTTTTTACACTTTTACATTTTTCTCAACTATTTCATAAACATGTTTTTGTCTCCTCAATTAGACAGCCCTTGAGGGAAAAAAAAAAAAGGCCATTTGTGTTTTATTCTTTCGTAGTTTCCAACCCGTTCAGAGAGCAGTGCTGGGCTCACTAATGCTTAACAAATATTGGTTAACTCAGAGCGTCACGCTGGTGTGTCTCAGTATACTGGTGTTTCCCAAACAACTTCAAGCTGTGCCAAGATACAATCCCTTCGGGTCTGGGACTGGGGGGGGGGTGCAGCGGGTAGAGGGTGGGGTAGCAGGAGCCCTTTGGGGGCCCCACACATACCTCAATGTGTGTATCATGATGTGAAAAAGGCAGGGAAACACTGGGTTAAGGGACTGATTAGAAACACTGCTGAAAAGAACTGGAAAGAGCCTGAATGTCCATAAAAAAAGATGAAGCTTCTTATGTACCAAATGGAAAATCTTCCAAAGCTTGTGAGTGATGAGTGAAAACCAGCAAGATATGGATAGTACATAACACATGCTACCATTCACATAAAAGGGGTTGGGGGGATATATAGACTTTGTTGCTTATATCTGCGTGTGGTACACTTGTAAGGATGAACCACGGTGGCTAATTCGGAAGGGAACCTGGTAGATAGAGATGGGAAAATTTGTCCTGATAAACTCTTTCAACTTCTGAATTTTAAGCCATGTGATGGCATGAAATAAATCTTTTAAAGTTGCCAAATCTACCTATGCCTACCTCCCACTTTCATTAGTAATGATTATTTTCTACTTGAAATACCTTCATTACTAGTCAAATGTTGAATCAAAATAAGAAAAGTCAAGATCTGGTTGCTGGTTAGCCAGCCATGTTCTGTTTGTGAAAATCCACTGAGCTCTACACTTATTGATGATCTGTGCATTTTTCCAAAGGTATGATATACTTCAATAAAAAGTCAAAAATAAAATGAAAAAATTACTTAGGTCAGTTGTCTTTTTAGTCCCTTATTAAAAGAGCTGTATAGTATTTCATTTATGTGCCTAAATAAATTGTTTCAAATTTTTCAATAATGTTTCTCAAGGGGAACCTGGGTGGCTCAGTCGTTAAGCGTCTGCCTTCGGCTCAGGTCATGGTCCTGGAGTTCTGGGATCTAGCAGCATCCCAGCTCCCTGCTCAGCGGGGAGGGAGTCTGCTTCTCCCTCTCCCTCTGCTCCTCCCTCCGCTCCTGCTCTCTCTCGCTCACTCTCCCCTTCAAATAAATAAAATTTTGAAAAATAAGAAGAAGAAGAATACTGTTTCTCAAAAAAATCCCATGTAACTTGAGTTATAAGGCTGGGCCCATGAGACCAGGGGGAACCAGGTTTGCCTGCTCCACTTTCCCAACAGTATTAACGGCCTCAAGGCCCACATTCTCGCTCTGGGCTGGGAGGTTTCAGTAAGCACTGAGGAGCGCTCATTACTAAAAACCACCTTATGGTTTACTATATGATAACCACATTTTTTTATGATGAAAATGAAATATTTAAAGCCAATTATCAAAAATGCCTTAGTCACAAAAGACTAAGAAAGAGGCTTGTGCAAACGGTCCTGACTGAAGGAGGCTTTAGAGGCATGACAGTCAAATGGCAATCCCTGACCCTGGGCTGGGTCCTGTGAGGAGGGAGTGTACCGTGTCAACAGATAAAATCAGAATATAAAGTTTCCATGTTGAACTTAAGCTGTACTGTGGTTATAAGAGAGAATTTCCCCATCCTTAGTCAAAATACATTGATGTTAATTAAAGTAAAGAGCCACAATGTTTAAGTTACTCTTAAATGAGGGACAGCTCTATGGCCCTGTATGCGGGGATGTGGGGAGACACTCAGGAACAGAGGCAAATGATAACGCAAGTGGTGTAAAATGTTAACAGGTTAATTTGAGTATAAGGCGTATGGATGTGCTTTGGGCTATTTTGTTTTTCTGTGAAATTAAAATTATTTCCAAATAAAGTTTTTTAAAGCCATATATTAATAAATAACCACCAATAATAATCAAAACAAGCTTAGAAATGAATCTGGATTTCGATTATGATGGTTGTTCTCACGAGCCATTTTAATTATGTAAGTGTAATCCTAAGGCAGTATTCAAACTTGCAAAAAAAAAAAAAAAGTACACCTTCCGGCTACATTTGTAAGAGCTTAAATAAGCACCTTCTGAGACCCAAAGCTTAACATAATTGTCTTTAATATAAGACTCCACACCTCAATCATTTCTCATAATGTGAGCCTTAATGGAGAAAGTAGATTTACAGGAAGTTTAATAAAAGTTCTCATCCACATGAGGGATTAATCTCGCCTGAGTGGTGAACGCGATGATAAATCCTAATAACAACTTAGGTTAAGAGCCCTTAAAGCCCTACCAAAAAAGCAAAAGAAATCAAAGGTCTAATAAAATGGTACATGTGCCCATAGATGTGATTCTTAAAAATGAGAAAGAGAAAGAACTGCACCCAAAAGACAGAATTTTAAATCTGCAGAAAAATATCTAGAAGACAATTCCTGTCACCCAAGGAAGAGAAGAATTTCTTACACAAGACAGAGAAAACACAAACCATACAGGAAAAGAAAGAGACTAGGCTACGCTTAAAATTCACAATTTGCATGTGAATATCATATTTAAAGTGAAAGGACAAGCCACATTCTGGGAGAAGATAATCTCCCACAAAAGGAGCTCCCAAAAGGGCAGTACCTAGGAAAAGCTCGGTCATCATAAGGCACTTAAACGCAGAAAAGCAGCAGGGACACCACCCAAAGCCGACCGCCCCCACACTGCCCACGCTCCTCCACACTTCTCGGGAGATCCTAGGCAGGGATGGGAACCACCCAGGGAGGGAGCTCCCTCCTCCACCAGATCCCTTTGCCAGGTACCTCTAGACAAAGAGGTGGCTCCCAGTGCCCAGAAAGGATGACTTCCAGCATCCCAACTTCGGGCCTGAGAGAATTTTGGTTATTACAAGATAATAGGGTGAAAACAGCCCTGAAACTGTCTCCCAACCCTGGCAGCCCCAGGACAATACTTTCTAACAACCTCTGGGCACTAATGCTAGGTCAGAGTTCTTGATCAACAAGATACTGGCTCCGCTGGTCTCTATCTAGCACTATGTAATGTGAAATATAACGGCACTACAACACTAAGACATTTTTTTCTTTTTAAATTCTCTCTCAAAGATAGGCCTAACCTCTACAATCCCAGCAGAGGGCTAGCTTCTCAAAGATCAGGGATAGCGTAAAACATTCCAAAATACACAAGGCACTGCATGTTTTAACCATAATGAAACATGTTAAGGTTTTAACTACTAAATTAAGAATGGGGAAAATGCAGAAACACTGCCTTTTGTATTCTGCTTGAAACTGCATGATATCCCCAAAGAGCTTTCCTCGCTGCAAAAGTCCATGACAACAGAGATTCTGCCCGCCCCCCCCCCCCATCCAGTGACCAATCCTCCGAGCACGGGAGGTGGGGGGGGAGGTGGAGAGACCCAGCGATCAGAGGTTTCACTCAAATCACATTTGAGATTTAAAATATATATCTTTTATAATTAGAAATGAACACGAAAACTACTTCCTGTATTCTTGAAAATGTCCACTTCTCTGAGAGTTCAAATGAAAGAAACAGTTATTAGGAAACCTTTAAAAGCAAGTCCGCGGGGGAAGGCAAGTACTGGCAAGAGTACTCTTTCTTCATTCAAGCACTTTAGAAAATTGACTCATAACAAAAGCTAACAGTTTACAACAGAAAGTGTGTTTCTGTTTCTTAGGCAAGGGTCTGCAAACTCCCTCTGTTCCTCACAACTACCGGTAGTTTATCAATCTAAACACAACACAACCTAAATAATTTTTTCCACTCTGACTAACATCAGATCTTGTAACTGCGGGCAAGAGGTGCACATCTGCCAATAAAAACAGAGAAAAGTCAAAAGCTAACTCATGTTCTCGAGAACGTTTAAAGAGAAAACATCTACAAGGAGACTTCCTACAAAAAATTGCACTTGGTGTCAAGATAACTCAGAGACTGCCTACCAACTATTCTGAAAAGAACAACCATGTTGCAAACTTACAGGTTACAATAACTGTCTAAAAAGCCAAGGTTTAAAATAAATGCAAAGTCAAATGCAATTGGCATTTTTTTTACATCATTACTCATTTTATGAATTCTAAACATGTTGAGTTTCAAAACTGTGTGGGTCATCGTGACCAGATGAGAAAAGTCAGGCCTTTGGAAGAACAGGGACTGGGAATGTTGACACACTTGCAATCACACCTGCAGAATCAGCAGAAGTCAGATTCGATGAATTTTCTGGACAATCATGAAAATACCACTGTTACCTACAGTGAACCATATCGTTTCTTTGGGCTCCAAATGCCATTATTTATTAACTAAGGTATCAGGACAAAAGTATCAGAGGTATGTCCTAAAAATGAAGGATTAAAGATACGAAGACGGAATTCAAATTTAAAAAAACTCAGGTAAAAATGTACAATACCTTCAAACCAACTTCAAGCCTTAAAAAAGACATCATCACTCATTTCCTATGATTGGTTCAGAACTAATAATGTGATTAACAGATTTTTTTTTTTTTCTGTTCTTACCTCGTAAGACCAGACACACTGCACCCCCGCAAACCTCCGGACACATCTTCCCACCTCCACGTCCTCGTGAGTAGTGTACATTTCCCGGAGACACTTTCCAATGTGTGGTACCATTCTCCGGAGAACCTCCCGGCTCATGATCACACCGGGCCCTCCCATGCAGAAGTTCTCACCGGGTTCCAGGGCCAGTTTCCCCATTTCTTCCGTGGTGCCCAGTCCTGTCTGCCCGAGAAAGAGGGGCTCACTGCTATTCAAACTCCTCAGAAAATTCTCCAGACGGTCTCCTTTGATATACACGTCATCATCTGCTCTCATAAACCATTCATACTTGTCCAAGTAGTGGTCATGCATGTACTTGAGCATCATGAAAGACTTCTTCTGGGGTGGGTAGGAGTCGTCCACGCCCCGGAGTGGCACTATCGGGATTGGTATCGATGTGTCTGAACCCTCACTAGAGAAGAATTCGACTTTCCCAGGAATTGTCTTGGACCATGTTCTGGAATTAAAATAAGTACCAGTGAGAGAACAGTTTATTTCAAGCTTCTCATTTCCAGAAATTCACATATCTACTCATGCTGAATCATTGTGTGTTCAAAAGGAATGATAAAAAGCTACTTCATCTGCTTGCTTCCCCTTAACGGAAGCCCAGGCTACGGGGTATTGCAAAGCCCAAATTCATTTTCAAAAGAACCCCAACAAAAAATAATGATGAAGTGTTCAAATATTTCCAGGATAACTAAGTTTTAGCTGTGGCTGAAAACCAAATTGGCAGGGCACCAAGGTCTAGATCTCCAGGTTAATTTCCTGATACTTATCAAGCCCCTACCCACAAACTCCTCCACTCTATAAGACAATTAAAAATCAAATTCTTTTTTTTTATTTTTTCCTCTCTTCCCCTATGATCCTCTGGTTTTGCTTCTTAAATTCCACATATGAGTGAAACCATATAATTGTCTCTCTCTAATTGACTTTTTTTGCTCAGCATAATAAAATAAGACGAAGTCCGAGAGGGAGACAAACCATAAGAGACTCTTAACTACAGGAAACAGACTGAGGGTTGCTGGAGGGGAGTGGGGGGGGAGGGGTAATTGGGTGATAGGCATTAAGGAGGGCACGTGATGCAATGAGCACTGGGTGTTATATGCAACTGATGAATCACTGCATTCTACCTCTGAAACTAATAATACACTATATGTTAATTAAATTGAATTTAAATAAAATTAAATTTTTAAAAAAATCAAATTCTTCATTCAACAAAGCTTCTCTGAACGCACATCAAGTGCCAAGTATGTGCAAGGCCAGGGGCGATGCACAGTGAGCAAAACACAGACGCCAACTCATGGAGCTGTCATCAGGAGAGACAGACGTTCATCAAGGCAGTCACACACCAGTGTACTTACTAGTATGAACTAAAACAAGCACCCTGAAAGAAAGGCGCACAGCCTTACTTAGAGAGCATTACAGAAAGAACCAACTAGACACACAGCACAGAGAACGCGTCCCCGAGACAGGGGTGAACGTCAAGGATGACAAACAGGCCCAGAAAGCAGTATATGGGGACAGGGTGGGTTGCCACGAGGGGAGCAGGCCCCCTAGAGCTGGGGCCCTCACGCGGTACAAGCTAGGAAGGAATGGGGCAGCAGCCGTGCTTTCCACAGTCCTCTGGGGTGAGGCGCCGGCTGAGGCCACCAAGAGGAACTGCTGCAGCAGCTGACACAACAGAGTCATCAAGGGTAACTGCTCCCCCCACGGCGGGAGAAGAAAGTCAGGAACCTGCTGCTGAACAACTGATTTAAGGCCATCATGTTACATCTGTCCCCATGCTTTCTTTATACTAGAAGTAGTCCAGCTCCAAAATGCACTTACACAGACTACTTCTAGGAAAAACATCCCAGAATATAAATGAAGCAGTCAATTTAGCCCTAATGAGATCAAAAAAGGACCCTTCCCAGGTGATATTCTCCCCAATATGTTTTTGTTTTACTTATCTGTTACAATTACATGTATTGTGGTGAAAAGTGAACTTGACAGGTCAATGAAAACGACATATTTCTTAAAGGAAAGTCTTAGGGAGAGAAACAGTTGAAAAAGATACACACCAAACCTCTGGTGAAGGGGTACAGAAGTAGGGAAATGGGAAGGGCGGGGAAGGGCATAAAGAGAACTTTCTTTATTCTGTGTTATGTCTAAATTGAGGAAAATTTTTATAAGTACGATGTTACTTTTTTTGGAAAAAATTTAACTGTGATAAAATATACAGAACTTGAAAATTTACCATTTTAACCATTTTTTTAAGCATAATGTTCAGTGGCATTAAGCACCTTCACATTGTTCTTCAACATCACCACCCTCTGCCTCTAGAACTTTTTCATCTGCAAAACTAAATTTCTGAAGAACAGTATTATTTTTGTAATTTTATAAACAACCTACAATGAGGCACTTAAAAAGCAATTACTGGCTTTTAATTCAATTCCTAACCCAAATGTAGACAATACAAAATGACTTCAAACTTCTCTCATTCAAGCAGAGGAAGAATTCGATGAACTTTCTGCCAAACATGCTTCTCGAAAAATCTGAGGACTACATCCATATCGTTTTTCATTAAAGGTAGGATGACTATAAGACACACCATTGCTTTTTGTACCAATAACAAAGAAAAAAAGTGCCAATTATAATCACATAATGCCAGCAACTGTAAAATGTATCCTGATTTCAGCGATGTTAAAATGTGGGGGGAAAAATCATCTTAGAATGATGTAAGCCTGTAGCAGTAATGTTTTTCCCTTAAGGCCTATGGATTTAAAATGGACCTATGGAGTCTTATGCCATTTACAAAACTCTTTAACAAAGAATTCGGCATATATGGGACCTGATGGGACTCCAGATGCTATACCACGTACTGTACTTCATTTTCACCAAGGATAAGCTCCTGAAAGAAAAGGATGAAAAGTAAATGTGGCAGGAATGGGGCAATTTAAAGAGAAACCAACCCTTTCCATAAAGAGACAAGTCTCTTTAAAAATGAGAATGAGGGGCACCTGGGTGGCTCCGTCGTTAAGCGTCTGCCTTCAGCTCAGGTCATGATCCCCGGATCCTGGGATCGAGCCCCACGTCTGGCTCCCTGCTCGGCGGGAAGCCTGCTTCTCCCTCTCCCACTCCCCCTGTTTGTGCTCACTCTCTCACCATCTCCCTCTCCGTCAAAGAATAAATAAAATCTTAAAAAAAAATAAAAATAAAAATGAGAATGAACTACAATCTACACAGGATGTATAATAACCTAAAGACCCCCTTCTCACGTGGTAATCTAGAGGGGAGAGGGCTTCCCAACCCCAGGAAGTTGGTGACCATGAAGATGTACTAAGAGGACCCCCAACCAGGTCAAGGAGCCTCTGACTCCTTCCTTCAGTAGAAACGATTTTTGTTTGGCAGTCACAACAATTCTTTGAAAAAGTAATTAGTTTCAGTAGTTGGCACATACAAGAAGTCAATACATCCTGCTCACTCGCATGAAAAAAGTGACTTAAAGCGTCATGTGTGCATAGACACACACAAACGCGCAGAAATCATTTGTCTCTGAGACATTTCCAAGTGAGCTTATCACTTTCCATAAGACACATTACCATTTCCTACCATTCCTACATGCAGAAAGAACCCGACTTAATCAAACCACAACCAGAAAACAATTATTAAGAGGTAAAATTCACAGGCATGATGGAGTTAAAATATACTACCATTCACAGTACTCCTGAAATCTAAGTTACAAATAGTCTGCATTATCTCATAATTGATTATACATGAATAGCGAATAACATCAGCCTAACTTTAGCTTCTACCCAATTGCTTCTGAACTAAAATGTGATTAATAAAACAGACCAAGTTCGAACTAGTAAATACAGAGTAGCCAACCCCAGAAGCCATTAAGATATTAAAGCACCATGACATTATCTGAGACGTGGGTTGGGTAAGACAATGCCTGCCTTCAAAGGAACAACCTACTCAAGAGACAGCACACAGGGTGATGGTTAAGAGCATGGGTTCTGGAATCAGGTTTTTGGGGTGAGAGTCCTGGCTCCACTTTGGGATAAGCCACTGTGTGCCTCCCTTTCCCTGTCTGTAAGCCGAGGATAATAACGCTACCTGCCTTACAGGGTTGTTGTGAGGGCAGGTGGGTTCTTATATCTAAAGTGCTCAGACGTCGCCCTGGCATGCAGGAAGCATTATGTGAGTGTGACTTATTAAGACAGGAGTGTGCAAATAAAGTAAGATAGTGAAAGAGAAAATGAAGGGCACAGGGGAGTGTGGGCTGAACCTGAAGCGGTCGGTCACAGGCTCACACACGGGCGTGGAGGCATTATGGAGAATGCCACCCCTCCCAAGTCTGGCTAAAAACCTGACCCTCAGGCAATCTCTGAGAATTCCGTTTTACTGTCCATCTTAGACAACATTAGGGCAGAAGAAGTCCAGTGAGACTTTAACTTTTAAAACTGTTCTCACTTCTAAACACCAGAATCCTTCCTATTAGACTGAGCATCAACATGCATTTTCGTCTGGGCCCCTCCTCGGCCCAGCAGACAGAACATGCAAAGCAAGTGCTAACAAACCGCCATCGCGGAGGCGATTAATGCCTAAACTGTGACTTGAAATCATGTAATTTGTCCAAGAAGAGAAACCAATTAATTTTAAAAACAGACAATCTAACCTCAAACCATCCTTAAAAGCCTCTCTGCAGTTTTATGGTAACTCCACCCAATTATTATCTTTTCCTTTTTAGGTAACCCAGGGAAAAACCTCAAGCTGCCCTTTTCTGTTCTAAATGACTGGTGGTTTGAGGGAAATCTCTCAAAATGAAGTTTCTGTAAATCCTCCAATCTTAAGAAATTATGATCTTTTCATGGAGGGTACCTTTGGCTTCAAGAGCTCCCGGAAAAGTTAGAGTGTTCTGGAACTGGAATCGTGATTCACCATCCTGGGGGACCCGGGGGAGTGGCTTAATGGGAAAGAAGTAAAGGAGACACTGCTGAAGCAGCAAGCTGGCCCTCCTTCCGTGACAGAAACAGGTCGAGCTCCTTATTTTCATAAGCAAATGTCAACTTTGCCATTGACAAGTTTGTTACCGAGAGCAAAGAGTTCTCCCTTAATTGAAACCACAGAACATCTGCAGAGGCCCTTGCCAGCCAACTCAATTTTCAATGTACTGATAACCAACTCTTGCTAAAGCCCAGATAAGACAACTGAAATCTGAGAGCCAAGCAAGCTATCATCTTTTCCTCCAGGCCTCTAAACGCTATCCCTACACCGAGTTAAATCACGGTTAAGTGATGCAGCTGGACAATATTAGCTTCGCCCTTGCTGAATGCCTTTGCTGACTCAGGACTTCACATAGTCTCCCTTTCTGTTATCATTTTAAGAAAAACTACGTAAAATACGTTTCTGTACAAAACTGCATCTACAGCATGACTCCCGTCGTAAGTACACATTCATAATACATGGCTAAGTTTAACAAGCAAGCCAGAGTACATCCCTGTGATGTGTACTATTAAGGGAACAAAAGTACACATACAAAAATATTTTACAACTTTACCCCAAAGTGTTTACTATGGTTATTTTTGGGGATGGAGGATCAGAAGACATTTAATTTTCTTCCTATTTTCTACATTTTCTAAATTTTCTGCAACAGATAGGTATATTTAAAGCTGGAGAAAAACTTTAAGCCAAAAAGCATCCAAAGAAATGAAAAGATTTGACATCAGAAAATTCTACTTTTGTAATAAACATTTTTTTTCTATCCAATGGACAAAAACTAAAAAAAAAAAAAAAAGGAGTAAGATTGAGTATTTTCACATTTTCTGAATTTTAATAGCTTACAGTGATTTTTACAAGTAAAAAACGGGACATCTTCTGTGACTTCCCCAAAATCACAAATATACTGTCAGACAGTTTGAAAGGATTCATATGATCAAATCATCTCAGAATCTGGAGTCATGGAAGGGATAATATCATTTTTTCCCCTTGCAGAAGTGATAGATAATAGGAATTAAAGGTATATATTTATATTCTTCCGTGTAACAGAAAAGATTTAAGATAACTTAACCAAAAGGCATACAGCACAAAAACATGAGCAAGAAAGTAAGGCCAAAGAAAAACAAAAGTAGAGAAATCAGAGCGGGGTCCCACTACGGGTCCCAGGGAGGATGAAATCCTGGTAGGGGCTGCCTGCTCAGCTCTATGCCCATGGGAAAGAAACACGGAACCAACTGGAGTCCTCTGAACAGATGCCACCCTGAAGGAGGGCGCCCACACGGTGAGACCAAGAGCCGTCACGTGGTCTCTCCGTCTGCTAACGGTGGGTGCCAACCAGGAAGCAACCAAGAGATGTCGCAGGACTATGTCCCACTGCTCAGGGTTAAGGGAAAGGACTATTCCAGATACTAAGACCTGACAGAAATTTCTCCCCCGGGGGTCCATGATAGGGAAAGCAGGGCACATGTAGTGAGCACCCTTAGAGGAAGCACAAATGTGATGGAGCAGCAGTAGGAGCTCATCATCCTCCCAAAAAAGTACATGGAGGACAGTTCTTTGGTGCCAGTCAGAGCAGCCATGCACTTGAACTTGATCAGGCCTTGGGAAAACTCACAGGTCTTCCCAGGCTACCAAGTGATGACTCAAGGCTTCTCCTGGAGCCGAAGGAATGCCCTCCGGCAAGATGCTGTAAGCATTATTCAGTCCATTATCTCTGTCCTATGTTGGAATGAGGAACAAGCATACTTAGCTGGTTTCCCTCCCCCTTATGTGGTTTCCGGATACATGGTTTCCTCTTTTAAAGTCTTTAACTGTCTTACTGCGTAACCTTATGACGTGAACAATCTCAGTTCTTTTTGGAAATAGGTGGGAAATAGAACAGAAATCACAAATGCTGGGAAAAAAATTTTTTGACGAAAAATCAAATTATACTCTTTACCATTAATCCTACAAAGTGGACTTAAGGTGAAAGCAAGCATTAAGACTTTTTTCCCCTCAATAAAGCCACTGGCGGGTGGATTACAGCTTCCCACCTCAACAATGGCCTGGGCACTAGCCCAAGAGGCAGTTCCAAGGTATTAAGGGCTACCAGCAACCTGCCCTTTGAGCCCAGGTTCACAGCAAACAGTGGAAATACTCATCAGTACAGACCACAAAAACGCCCTCTTTGAAACCTAAGAATTAAAATTTCGAGTGTTAATAACAGAAGGCAAATTCTGGTCTCATGATACATTTCCAAAGTTGGAGAGCAACCTTATGTAGTTTCTATTTTGCTACTGTACACTTAAAAGTGTAAATATGCAACTAAATCATGCATGAACAAAATTCGTTTCAAATTTAATTCTAAGCAAAACACACACACAAACAATAGAGCAGCAACAAAAAGTGTTGTTTAATGCAAACAAAACCACCCTGAACCTACTTTGGCCGACCCCTTTTGCACGTCAGTCTTCCTGTATCAAGGCACTTCCTGGTATCCACCAGCTTAAGAGCAGCCCATAGGCACCTTCAACCGAGCAGTTACCTGGGGCGGGGTACTGCACTGAGGGCATAAGAAACTCAGCCTATAGACAGTTCTATGCAGGGTGGGAGGTATTGTTACCCACATTTTACAGATGAGGAGACTGAGGCACAAGGCTAAGTAAATAATTTCCCAAGATCATAAAGCTAATAAATGTTGAAGCAGAATGCAAATGGGACCTGATTCTAAAGCCTCCGCTGGCTTTTTTGTCCCGCACACTTATTTCCAGGTTATCACCATTTCCTTTGCAGTCCCTCCTCCATTGAGAGGGCTGAGAAAATAGTCATCCCACAAAAGGAGAGCAGCCTTACACCCACTTCAGCCACTTCCACTGTGTCTCTTCCTTGCAGAAACCTGTCTGTTGAGAACACCTCTTCAGAGTCTAAGCTGGATTTAATGAAGGTCCAAAGACTCTACTCCAAAGGTGACTTCTGAAACCCTCATTCCCTTTGGGTCCCTTCACTACTGTAAATTCTGCCCGATCATTTTCCAGCAGTAGGTTAGAAACACGCAGAAAAAAATCCCAACAAAAAAGCAGCCTTCACACCTAGGTTCAACCTACAAAGCAACTGTTTTAATGCCATTAACAACTATATTTTCAATAATCCTCAGGTTTTGGGTTTGCAAACCTAGAGTTGACATCAAATCAGAACAGAATACACCTTTTTTTTTTTTTTTAAGATTTTATTTATTTTGGGGGGCGGTGGTCGATGAGCAGGGGAGAGGCAAAGGGAGAGGGAGAAGCAGGCTCCACGCAGGCGGGACTCCATCCCAGGACCCTGGGATCATGACCTGAGCCAAAGGCAGACACTTCACTGACTGAGCCACCCAGGTGCCCCTACACCTTCTTCTTCTTAATAATCCACAAACCAAGGTACTTGGTTACAGAACGAACACCATAGCTATGCAGGTTTTAGAAAGGACACTGAATTAAGGTGAGTAGATGCACAGCTTCACTACTTTTAAATCATACCTAAATGTCTTGTTCCCCCCAATTCCATCCCCATGCACAACAGATGGAGACACTGAATATTTGCATTCGTGTGTGGAAGCCAGGGCCCTCACATTAAAAATGCTGTCACCTGATTCTCCCAAGTACTACCTGGAATTGTGAAGTTATGGAACTAAGGAAAAATAACACTTTATCAGGACAGGATTAACTATTAATTACTGAAACAAAAATGACCTCGTACCCAAGCCCCAGGGCGCCAGCAGTGTTGCGGGTCCCTACCTACAATTTAACACACTTAAAACTGCACTCCCATTTCCTTCCAAGAGCTGTCCTTTCCTCCTCCTCCTTTTTTTTTTTTAAACCTAGTTCTTTAGCTTTACTACAAAATAATTGTTCACTGCAGAAAAACTCCACAAAGTACAGAAAAGGGCCAAGGAGAATATGAAAAATCATTCAGCATCACTGTGTGTACATTCTTTCTTTTCTACGCTACACAAACAAAACACGTAAGTTTATTTTGTTTGATTTTAAACAAGAGTAGCTTCATACCCGGAATACAATTTTATAACCTACTCTTGCTTAATTTAAATATACTGTGAATCGCTCTTCATTTCAGTAAACATATTTCAGCCGCATCATTTTTTGGGACTAGAGAAGCAGATCACAGTATGGATAAATCAGTGAAATCAATTATGGTCCACAGTTCCTAATGCAGGACACCAAAGATCCTTGAAATTTCCACTTCATACATACATCTTTGAGCACATATTTAAATCCCTCTGAAAAATTCTAGAGGAAATGCTAAATTTCAGATCCCAGCCTCAAAATGCACAATCCCCTTGTTCCTTCACTACTTCCTACTATTCCATGTTTCCTGGAATTTGTTGTCTCTGCCTCAAAAACTCCTATTCATCCTTCAAGACTAAGTGAGGGAGAGGGGGCAGGAGTGTGGGTGAGGCCTTTCCTGATCCCCTTGGTAAACTGTGCGGGCCTCTGTGTTCTGCGCCCCCACAGCAGTTGGTCCAGGCACCCGGTAGGCCCTCATCATCAGCATTACCATTTCTTTCCCTCCCTAGCAGACAAACCCTGCCAGGATAGAATTATTAATCCGTTTTCAATACAGAGCGGCTTAATGAATGGACAAGGAAGTGAAACTAGCCATGTGATGAAAACACAGCCATGTGATGAAAACACAGCCATGTGATGAAAACACAGCCATGTATAAACTTCTGCTTACAACCACAGCTATCCTTGGAATATTCTAACTATTTGAGGGCATCAAGATCTGGAACCATGACACAGAAAACTAAACTCACGTTCAGGACCACATAGTCCTCCAGTCATCTTAGGTAATTCACAACGTGAACTGGGTTGTGCTCCAAAAGTTCATTTACAGGTCGATTATTCAGATTATAGAAGGCAGTTAAGTTTTTCCCAAACTGAATTCTACCTGAGAAAGTACTGCTCTAAACTGTTTTCAAGCTAAGCATGGTTTACGCAGTTCAAGAATAAGAAAAGGAACTCTGAGATTTGCTCATTAAGGTTGGTAAAAAAAAAAAAAAGTGTGCCTTCACGGAAAGCATTCGGAAAAGGCCGTTAACTACTACAACATCTTGCAATGAGATTCCTATATCTACAGCTAGTGTTTCTCAAACTTTCTTCCCACAGTTCCCTATAGACTGATGCTAATCTTTAATGGTGCCCTTTATCACTCCCAGGGCAAAGAAGGGAAACCATCCACCGCTTTCCTCTGAGAAAGTAAAGAAAGAACAAAACGGTTCCCCATCTTCAGCCCAGGGGAGGTAAGAACCAAGACAAATGAAAGGTGTTGTATTAGCTTAGAGTTCTGGGCATAAGAAAGGACTAAAAAGCAAAGTATGCATGTTTTTTCCTTCTTTTTTATCAAACCACTAATTAAAAAGAAAACCCAAATGGTATCAAAACTCTCCCAGCAAGAACAGGTAACTGTAGCCAAGAAATGTTTGAAACAGAAGAGGAACAAAGAGGAACTTGTCTACCGGATATTAAAAAATTATTCAACTTCCAATAATTTCAATGGGTGGTACTGGCATAAGAACAGAGAGAAAGATCAGTGGAACAGAGTAAGAAGTCCAAAAACATAACCAGGAATTTTGAGTATGATGAAGATGGCATTTCATATTGGTAGGGAAACGGGAGCTTATTCAACAGATGCTGCTGAGACAATGTGCTGTTTGGGGGAAAAAAAATTAGTCTGAGATGATTTCTACTACCCCTTCTAGAATTAGAAAAAAAAAATGTTGCTTTTAAAAATCTCTCCAGGGCATTAACTTTCTGAGCTTGGGGCAGGGGAGGGGGGTAACCCTAAAATCAGAAAAGTAAAAACTGAACTACATGAATTCCTGTCTATCAAACTAAGAACAAAGAAAAAATGTATGGAAATAATATGAACTGTAGCTAGTAACAAAAACACAGGGGTTCTGATAATCTGTTACTAACTGGCATAATAAATCCCTCTGGAGGAATCAAGGTACCATTTTGAAGTGAAATTACTGAGAATACAAATACTCTATAGATGAGTCAAAACAAATTTCCCTATGTATTTGCAGAACCCCAGCTACCCAGAACCCTCAGGCAATTTTAGCTTCAGACAGCTTCAGAGCTCCGGCACTGGAACCACCTCAGATGTTAATCTTTTCTAAATCTCTTTGTAAATTCATTACATTTATAAAGCTACGGATACATCCACTTGTGTGT
The DNA here is from genome assembly GCF_003265705.2 of Callorhinus ursinus. Classification (NCBI taxonomy): domain Eukaryota; kingdom Metazoa; phylum Chordata; class Mammalia; order Carnivora; family Otariidae; genus Callorhinus; species Callorhinus ursinus. Next base: position 6,627,620 of record NW_027397109.1, read on the forward strand.
CTAAAAGCCTTCTTCAAACTTTTCCTGTGCAAAACCAGACCTGTTGACTCACCTCCTTCCCCATCTCAATAAAGAATACAACCACTCACACTTGTCTTTCAGGGCAAGACCTTAGAAGGCACTGTTGGTCTTTCTTTGCCTCACCACTCACCAGCGTTCCGTCAGCACATACTGACCTCCGCTCCAGCAGATCCCCTGGAATTCTCCACGACTCTCCACGGTGACTGTTACCACAGTCACCCTGTGCCACCCCGTGCCACCCCCACCTCCAGCCAGACCACCTCCTAAAATCTCCTTGCTTCCCTACAATCCAGTCTCCACACAATGGGTAGAATTACCTTTTAGCACATAATGCCATCACCTCCCTTTCCTGTCTAAGCCCTCCAAAGGCTTTCTTATTCACCTCGGATAAAATTCCATGAGACCAGACACACGCTCTGGGCCTCATCCACTTTCTCTTATTGGCCTTCTTTTATTCCCTTCCAAGTTGGTTGCTGTCTGTAACTTACCAGCTCTTCCCTCTGCCCCCTCGCTCATCAGCGATATTCATGCAACCAGTTCCTCACCATCAGACTGCCTGCCGCCCAAATGCCAAATTCTCTAGACACCACCCTACCCTTTCCTTACCCTGTTTTATTCTCTCCATAGTGCCCATCATTAATTCTTCCAGCGTCTTGCCTCCCACTAGAACAGAAGCGCCATGAGAACAGCATCTTCACCACTGTGTCCCTGACAGTCTGGACCCAGAGGAGCCATGTATGTATTTGTTGAACAAAGGGATGAATCCTAAGTGTAACTGAGTATTTTTATGAACCAGGATCACTACTATGAACTTCACAGCTATGGTGTCTGCTCAGGCCTACGGAAGAAGCTAGCCCTGCTCAGTCTCTGATCAGCTACACTTTTCGAGTTTTGTTTTGCCTGCGTTTTAAAATCTATTTCTTGCATGCTATCAGCTGTCGCTGCACTAACATTCCTTGGTGGCTCCTCTCCCAATTTCAATCATTTGGCAGGTTGAGAAAATAAAAGTCTGCAATGATGGGGCTGTTCCAGCATTAAAAATGCACTAACTTTAGTGCAGACAGGCCTATCTCACTGAATTTCCCAAAGGCTTTATAGCTCCTTTCTGGATCTCAGACAATTACTAGTCCCCAAACCTAAATTCTGACATTTTCAGTATCTTAGCATAAAAGTACACCATACTGCCATCTTACTAGAAATGCTGGCATCTCCTTAAACCCATAAAGCCAAACAGTAATTTTATTTAAAAAGAAAAAAAAAAAAACTACACTAAAAAACGTTCAAGTTTTTCTTAAGGTAAAAAATGAATTTGCCTTTTAGGGGAGAAGTAAAACGGAGCACACCCAGTGCCAAACTGGAGTTCTACCTCGTGCTGTAAGATTCACGCCGACTTTTATGCCAAACGGTGTGCAATTTCCATTTTAAGAGCTGACTGTGGAGTTTCGGCCTGCGCTGCAAAGCACAGCACAGCACAGCCAGGATCATAAGTTACACACTGTAACCTCCATCCCAATTCAGCCCATCCCCAAAAGTTCCTTAAGACTAAAACCGTCTTGTGCCATCTCCTGCAAACGGTCTAAATAGAGGCTTGTCGGGCTGAGAAGCAGAGGATCTTAACGGAAAAGCTAAATCCACCCCCAAGCTTCAAGTAACGGGACTTAAAGAGATAAAAGAGCTGCAGGAAAGCTGACAGAATGCCTGGATAGGATACACTGTTTCCACATAAGGGTTTTCCCTTTATCAGAAACACAGAGTTGTCACAAAGAAGAAAGAACTGGGGCCAGAGGACAAACTGTGTATCTACTTTCCATTAAGTGTCTAAAAGAAAATAAACAATGAGATAAAAATCCTACATCCAAAAAAGATGAAGCAGGAGATTTGGAAAAGGAGACCAAAAGTGAGAGTGTCAAGCATGGGCTTAGGGAAAAGATCATCTCCAAGGGTAAAAGAGTAGGTCCAGTTTGCATTACATTTTCTGAGTATTGCTGGTGTACCAGGACCCCTACTGGTTTGTCCATACGGATTCTGAACCCAAGAAAATATATCTGTTTGGTGGGCAATCTAGTATTTGTCCAAACTACTTTGATAATTGTCTCCAAAGTTGTAATTTCACAGGGTTTGTCACCCAATGGCAGTCATGTGGACTTACTTTCAAAAACCATTCTGTAAACAATTTATACAGCTCATCCGCAATTTCAGATGTAGCCATTTCTCTTGGCAAAAAAGAACCATCTGCATAAAATTCCAGGTAAATCATGGGAGATCTGGGAGTAAATCTTCAGCTGGGGATTCCTCAATCACTAGCACAGTCTAAATTTATAATAAGTGGCTACATTCTGAGGTTTTCAGGTTCCTTCCTGGCAGAACCTGGACTCTGGACTTAAATAAGATCCTCACAGAAACATGTAGGAATGGGGAGTCGATGCACTGAGAGTGCTGACATTCTCTATTGCTCTTTCGTCTTCTTTTTCAATCCTGTACTTCGTCCCTTAGAGGAATAAAGATCCACAGAAGTTTTTCCCTTCATATTTAATGCCCGGACACTTAGACCAAGACTAAAGTTAAAAGCCAGAGTTTCAAAGGTATTGGTTATAAAATTAAGAACCAACAGCAACCAGCTTGGCCTTGCTCAGCAGTGACTGCTCTGCAAGTTCCTTCTCAGAGGACCTCCCTGCATTGGTTTGTTCTGTGGCTGGATGAATCCCAAATCTTGTCCATACGGTAAGCATTTCTGTACTTCACACGTACAAGATTCCATTAAATCCCTTTATTGGACCCACACCCTTCTACCTCAAGTTCACTCCAATACAAATCTGCTATTCCAAAATGATTGCCCTTCTAAAGGTTATTTTGGTTAATCCCTCTGTTAATCCTGAACATGATTCCAGCCACTTTTATGACTCATATGGCCGACCAGGACCCAGATACTGGATAACACACACACATCCCTAAACTGAGCTAGTTAACCCCCAATCTACCATGGGCCAAGAACTACTTTTCCCAAGGTTCCCTTTCCATTAACTCAACAGACTGGTGGGGTCGAGCGTGTATCGGGCAGCCCCTTTCGTTTACAAGAATGCCTCTACCAGTGGTATCTACAAGTATGCTCTGGAAGGGCTCTGACCAGATTAACTTACCTTGGCTCTGGCTCTGCAAGAGCAAAGGTGCCTATTTCAAAGAATCAAGCGATAATCATCCCTGCCACTATTGTCACAGATACTGTGTGCTAAGAGTTTTCCCGACAACCTTATGAGGAAGATATGTTCGGTCAGCTCCATTTAACAAAGAAGAAGGCTTGGACATAGAAAGCTAAAGTACCTTACACAAAGTCAGGCTGAGGACCACACCCACAGGAGCCAACCTGGTCCACCTGACCCCAAAGCCCATACTCTTGGGCGTTGCATTCACCATCCCGCCTGCCTCTGACCTCTGCTTCCAATGTCTGACATCCATAGCCCAAGGGGCACCCCGGTCCCACAGGAACCCCGGGAGCTTCGGGTCTGGAAAGCTGGGAAAGACTCAAGCCAAGGGAGTACCGGCAGGGCCGCCCACCGGGATGCTGGATACAGGATTCGGCGTCCCGGCAGCAGGGACTCACCTGTAAGCGGCCACGGCGCGGGTTTGCAGGTATTTCTGGGCGGTCATGACTCCCACGAAAAGAAAGTTCCTGTCGCGCGGGCCGCCATCCGAGGCCGGGCCGTGGGGCCAGAGTCGCGCCCCGCGAGCATCGCCGCGCACCCCGCCGGCCTGGGAAGAAGCCGCCGCCGCCTGCCCTGGCCGGCAGCCCTCGGGGCTGGCGCGGCGCCGCGGGCCCGCTCGCTTCAGCTCAGAGGCGCGGGGCAGGACGAGCCGCGAGGCCAGCACGAAGCCCAGCACGAGCCCGAGCAGCACGCTGAGCCAGGCGCGCCGGCCGCGCGCGGCCATGCCCGTGCCGCTCCGCCCGCCGGGCCGCCGCCGCCGCCGCCGCAGGCTCCGCGCGCCCTCAGCCCGCCGCCCCCGCCCGCGGAGGCC
>NW_027397109.1:6632051-6639965 GCF_003265705.2 Callorhinus ursinus
TCGGAGCGCGGACCGGCGGGGGCGTGGTCGCCGGGCGGATAACGGGCAGCATGACAAAAAAAAAAAAGCCTCCCGGCGCGCGCGGCGCTCGCCCGCCCCGCCCCGCCCCGCCCCGCCCGCGCGGTCTGCGGCTGGGCCGCCGGGGCGGAGGGGGCGTGGGGCCGGGCCGGGCTGGGCGCCGGCGGGGGCCCGGACCGCGGCGCCTTGCAGCCCGTTATCCGCCCGGCGACCACGCCCCCGCCGGTCCGCGCTCCGACTCCTGGCGGCGGCGCCCAGCGCCGGCCCCGCAATGTCCCCTCCCGGGGACCGTGCCCGCCAGGCGGCCCCATGCTGCAAGATGCACTGCTAACGTGAATCTGAAGAGGGATTTTTGAAGAAGGGGCTTCTTGGTCCCCGAACTCTGCGCGGAGCGCTCGTTCCCTCTGCTGAAACTGTCCTCGGATAAACCCCACTCCGCACGCCCTGCCCTCCAGCCAGGCGGACCTGACCGTCTACCTTCTCGCCTCTTCCCGAGTCACACTGTACCTTTGTTCCCGCCGTTATGTGGGCAGGAGCGAGCGCATATAGAATAAACAGTTCAGGAGCCGTTTGAGACGTGCATGCTTGGAGAGTGAACCGTGAATTCACTTACCTTGTTCCCTGCCCCTAGTTTCTAAGTTTAAAAAAAAAAAAAAGCCATATTTAATGTCCAAGCTCCTAACAGTGCTAGCATTTAATGGATGTTGGAGAAATGGTAGGTGATGTTAATACTGTGGATGGTAAACACTACTTTTATTTATATTCTTTGTGGGCAGATAGTCAGTTAGTACCCCTAACCTACCTGAATCTTTGTCAATATTTTTACATAGTTCATCCGTAAAAGCGCCATGGATTTCTAAAGACAGGTTTTGAATAACGGATTCTCTAGGGTGGAGTTTAAATTTTATACATTTCCCCTTAAAAAAAAAAAAACACTCAGCTAAAGCTACAAAAGCTGAGAAAGTGTCCATACAACAAATGTTTGTATAGAGTAAATATTAGTCTTGTTACTTAGTCGCCAGTATGTTGGGGTTTTCTAATGAAACTCCTGGAGAGCAAAGTGTTTTCCTGGGCCTGACAGGTTCCCTTCATTCCACCAAATGAACCCAGGAATTAGGGACAGAAAGTAAGCATGCTTGGGGTAATCCTTTGGATCTTTCCTTGTTGTTAATATGACCAAATGTTTGCAATATTACACAACTGAAAGTGGCAAGTTGTGGGAGATACAGATACGGTCTCTGCAGTTGAATGGTGGTCACTGTTGTTTTATTCTTTGGATATTACCACATTCTTTGGCACTTACTATTTACGTCAAAAATAGTTCATTACCCACCTTCCCCACAGACTCCCTCCCTAAGAGGTGATCCACATCTAAAAATAAAATACTCATTATGCAGTGAATACAGGACTCCAGCAGTAGTCTTGGGAAAAATACAGAACATATAACCATGAATTATAGACTCAAAAACCATCCAAAGGGGTTTCCAGTAAGACCATAAGCCACAAATGCCAAGTAGTCACCAGATGCCCCAAATTCAGCAACAGCCCCATAATTCACAATGATTTCCATAAAGCACGAATCTGGCAAGACACAGATGTTCAATTTGGTGACATACTTAATGAGTTCAATATTTTCTAACCTGCTTTAAACATCTCTGTCTTTCGTTTTCTAAACTGGAAACCAATGAAAAGTACACAAACGTGATGGCACTTAACATTGTGAGGATGTGAAATGTTTTATCCTCCTCAGTTCCTTGGTTCCTAGTTGTCCCTGTGTTCCTAGATCAGTATCCTCACCTGCCTCATCGGCCGACTCAATGGGAGGGTCTCATTCATGATTTAGAGGATTCCCTATTCCCCGTAAAGCCTGAGCCCGAAGGTTTAGAACAGTCTGGACTAGGAGAATCTGTCATAGGTGAAGTCCTCCCAGGAAAAGCAGGGGAATGCCAGTCCGGGGGACAGTGGGAGGGGAGGAGAGCCGAGGTCCTGTAGAGGTAGGTCAGCCCGGGGCCGCAGGAGCCTCCATACTGGGGCAGGGGCCACTTCCCAAATGCAGCCTGGGGACAGGCAGGGGACGCTGTAACACAGCGGGAAGCAGCCGCTGAATGGTCAAGCTGAGGCAGTTCTCTTGTGGGGAGGGATCTAAAGGTGTCCAACCCATCCAGGGACCCTGCTGAGGCCTGAATCAGGAGGCAGAGCTGTCCTAGGTGGCCGGAGGCCAATGCCTGGAACCAAAGACTTCAGTGACAGCCAGAGTCCCAAGGGCCAAAGATGGTTGGTAAATCCAGCATGGAGGCCCGCCTTGTCTAGACATCAGCCCTATCGGCCCATGCACAGCCATCACCAGCAAGGATCTAGAGAGGATGGCGTTCATCTGAGACGCCTGCCTCCCCATGCACCCTCCTCAAAACCGCCTCCAGACCAGGCAGCTCCGCACTCCCTGTCTCCTTCTCCCTAATTTATTTTTTATTTATTTTTTATTAATTTTATTTTATTATGTTAGTCACCATACATTACATCATCAGTTTTTGATGTAGGGTTCCATGATTCATTGTTTGCATATAACACCCAATGTCCCTAATTTATTTTTAAAGGTGAGAAGTCAGGTTGATCAGATTTCATAGGCATTTCGCCTCAGTAAACTGAAGAAAGAACTATTTCTCAATTTCATGGCACTAGGAGCCCTCTCTCTTAAGTTAAGGGACTCATTGACCATTTCTTCTCTTTTAAAAAAGGAGTGGTGTTGGCTAAGTCGGTTTAACATCTGCCTTCCACTCGGGTCATGATCTCAGGGTCCTGGGATCGAGCCCTGTGAAGGGCTCCCTGCTTAGCAGGGAGTCTGCTTCTTCCTCTGCTCCTCCCCCCACTGATGCGCGCTCTCTCTCTCTCTCAAATAAATAAATAAAATCTTTAAAAAGAAAAAAAAGGAGTGGTGTTAACCACAATCGGAAAAAAACTTGTAAGGGAAACCCCAAACTAAAGAGTTATTGAAGGATGAAGTCTTCTCACGGCACACACCCCACCTGAGATGGGGACCAGTACTGGGTCAGGTACAGAGCGGGGGGTTCCAGCCTTCCTTCTACATGAGGAAGTACCACCGGGACAAGCTGTGCCCTGCCCCAGGGTCTCAGTGTTCTGGTGTCCCAGTGGGTCTTTCCACGGATCATGTTTTAAAAGTCCCTTCTCAGTGATTGTAGACTGACATTTAGAAATTTGTTCAAAAAACGCCACATTGTCTCTAACTTCCTTTCTGCTTTCACGCAGGGTGATTCTCTATGACACGTAATTAAAATTCATCTCCACCTACGTTCCTGAACACTTTCTCACAAATTGCAACGCTGTCCCCACATGCATTACATTTTTTTCTGTTGCTAATACATTGAACGCCTGTAACAGGTATAACATTTCATATAATTTGCAGCAATTTCTTGGAAACCCTTGGTAAATACCTCAATTGTTTGTTGGCAGCAAGCCTTGAGCAACTGACAAGAGTTCCCTGTAAGGGCTTCTTTAAAGACGCAGCCCCTGGACTCCTGCCGCAGACGGGGGGGGGGGGGGGCTGCAAAAAGTGGTAATCATTTTTTAAAACCTTTAGAAATACTTCTTTTGAGAAACAGCAAATGCAGTGGAGGGAATTGTAATAATTCGTCTTTTCAGAAGGTTCTGTTCATTGCGAAGAAGAAAATCTATAATGACCATTTTACTAAGATTGCCACTTAACCTCTATTAACCCAATAAAACTTTGCTTTATTATTAGTGCACTATTAAACGGGCATTTAAGGTCCTCATTAGCTAATTACTTTTTCTCAATATTTCCTTCTGTTTGCAGCATTCCAGGCAGATGCAGGAAAGGGCAAGCGACTATGGCTTATGTTCTGGCTTCCAGACGGGAGTGGATCCTACACCAGTTTGTGCTAGAATGTTCTTCATGCTTCCTTGGTCTGCTTATCAGCTTTGTCCATTCTTTCCGTCAGATACTGAGTCATTATGTGTGTATTTGAGAGACAGAAGAAATTCAGCATGGCTCTGGGTGCTGGCCGGATGGGATGTAATCTTACCAAATAGAAAACATAGGCTGACGCCAGCACAGGCGCTATTGAGAAACTGCCTGAATGTTCTCTGGGAGATAACCTCCCTGCAGAGGCCAGGGACAGTTTGCTTCGAGTCTAAGACTTAATCCTTGAATAGCAGAGAAGTTTGCCTTTCCCATCCATTGGCAAGAAATGCCATTAATCTTTAGAGCGGTACCAGAGTTTCCACAGCTGGAAAGTTTGCACAAAGACAAAGCTTCCATTCCACAGGAGGGAGGGAGTGCCCCCTCCCGACTATCAGAACCCAAGCGCTGGTCAGCTGGTCAGCAGCATCGCCACCTGAGGGCCACATACAGTGGTCAGGCCTGGGCGCCTTGTGGAAATGCTCCAGATCGATGTGCAGCTTGGACTCTCTCTGTTTTACCCTCGGCCTAATGAAGCATAAAATTGCTTGGGGAAAAAATATTCAAGTTGCAGAAGAAGGTTTAAGCTCTGAATTGAGGCAGCAGAAATTCAGATCCACAAACACATAAAGGGCAAAGCAAGAATAGGAAAACATCAACCTGCTCAAATGACCCCGTGTCATTGACCTTTCACACGCCCTGTTGTCGTGCCAGGATGCCCAGGCCAGGGTCATAGACACTCCCATCACCCATCTGATGAGTTATAAGGATGATTATCCAGACCTGGTATTAAGGTCTCTACAGGAGTTCAAAATAAAAATGGTATGATGATGCACTCTGTTGGAGAGTCTGGAGAAAGAAGCTTTCGAACAGTCTGGGAACAAAGTCATACAACCCACTTAGAGGGCAATTTGGTCAAAACTGCAAGTTATAAGTGCATTGAGTTTTGACCCAGCAATGCCATTTCTGAGAATTTGTCCTCCAGCCATACCAGTACAAAATGACATTTGTACATGGTTACTTTCTGCCACAGGGTTCGTGACACTAAAAGATGAGACCCAAGTGTTCATTTAATTTCGTGGGAAATGGAGAAATAAACACCAGTGCAGAGTATGAGATAGTCTGCAGACGCAAAGCAGAGCAAGGGAGCGCCCCCTCCCCACTGAGATGGAAGGGGGACAGAACAGAAAGCAGACAGAATAAGAATCTTGGTAGTGTCTTCATAACAAAACACCAGAAGGAGGCACAAGAAATCAGAGAATAAAATCTCCAGGTTTGGGGGGCGCCTGGGTGGCTCAGTCGGTTGAGCATCCAAGTCTTGATTTTGGCTCAGGTCACGTTCTCTGGGTTGTGAGATCGAGCCCTGCATTGGAGGGGATTCAGCTTGAGGTTCTCCCCCTCTGTGCCCCCACCCCCCACTCACGTGCTCACTCTCTCGCTCTCTAAAATAAACAAACCCTTTTTAAAAGTTAAAAAAAAAAAAAACCAGAACAAAACAAAAAACCCCTCCAGGTATGGGACTTGGTAGTTGAAAGGAAAACTGTGAGTGAGATTTCCCAGTGGAGACTTAAATATTCATTTGGTTTTTTGTTACATGATTGTATTATCTATGGAACCCTCCAAGAAAAAGTACCAATTTCCCACCAGTTGAAGCCCTAAGATGATGTTCAAGCAGAGCATTGATGACTAAAGACCATAGGTTCTCTCTGACACCTTATTTGGTGCAACTGCTCTTGTTTAATGGAAGTGGGAACCGGAACCCAGAGAGATGAAACCAGTTTAGCCACATGGGTGCCACCACCAACCAATCAGCCAATACCCCAGCCCAGAAGGCCTCAGATCCTAAGCAAGAATCCCCCAAGTTTTGTCTCTCACCCCTTAGCAATCAGTTAAAATGGAAGTTTCAGAGATCTAATCAAAATTTTACTAGGTAGTTTCCCTAACACATCATAAGTGTTCTACCAGCACGGAAAAGTCATTAATGGCCTTCTCAAACCATCAAAATGCCTATACTTCTTTCAGAATCTATTTCTCTACTTTTTTTGTTTTGTTTTGTTTTGTTTTGTTTTAAAGATTTTTATTTAGTTAGTTAACAGAGATAGAGAAAGAGCATAAGTAGGCAGAGCGGCAGACAGAGGGAGAGGGAGAGGGAGAAGCAGGCTCTCCGCCCAGCAGGGACCCCGATGCAGGGCTGGATCCCAGGATCCTGGGATCATGACCCGAGCCGAAGGCAGCCGCCTAACCGACTGAGCCACCCAGGCGCCCCTCTCCACTTTTTTTTTTATCCTGGTTCCTCCTTGTACTTATTCCTGGTTCTTCCATAATCTTAGGGCCTCATATCATGTCTTTTTTGTGTATGTACCTTTAAGCATACAAAAGAAAGAATCAATCTTTCAAAGTTGTCTTAGACTAACACGGTATTAAACACAACAAAGGGGTCGGGGCAGTACCAGAACATTGTGACAATGGCGCCCTCTCGTGGTGTATAGCTATTCCTGTTAAGTGAAGGTCTATAATCTAGGACTCAAAGAGAATGGTCAGATTTTTTATTTTATGGTTACTAATAACCTGTTTCTAATGACCTGCCTTTACTAGAATTTTCCAAGGTGATATCCTGGTCTTGGATTTGTGGCTAACCAGTTGGCGAAACTGTAAAATTAGAGAAGTTGCGCTAACGGGCCAGTTAAAATCTACCCCTTGCATCTTTTTTTTTTTTTTTTTAAAGATTTTATTTATTTGACTGAGAGAGACACAGCAAGAGAGGGAACACAAGCAGGGAGATGGGAGAGGAAGAAGCAGGCTTCCCACTGAGCAGGGAGACCAATGCGGGGCTCGATCCCAGGACTCTGGGATCATGACCCAAGCCGAAGGCAGACGCCCAACGACTGAGCCACCCAGGTGCCCCCACCCCTTGCATCTTGAAGCTGAATGAGAAACATGGGAAGAGTGACTGGTGTCTGTTGTTTTAACAAGTGCCCCGCGAGATTCTGTTACTCAGAGAGTTTCGAGAGCCATGGATCTCTGCTTTCATGTGGGAAATGGGTCGATTTCCCCCACCAATGAAAATGACCAGCCAGTGTAAACTGATTGCACGTGGCAGTAGATGCTAAGGGAGAATCTTTATCCTCCTGCGTCTGCCTGGGATCACAGCTACAGAGGAGTTCACACTGGAGAGGCTTGTCTGCTGGCTCTCGAAGCAGATGTTTGAGGTCCAACATTGTCTTTGAGATTCTCCTCCAAATGCCACCTTGAACACGTTTGCACTCATATGAACTATGGGTGATGTGGTTGTCTGCACATAATGTTTGCCTTTGTTGCTGTGTCCCCCCAAGAAAGGCCCTCTCACCCACACCTGAATTCAGAGGGCACTCTGAAAATGTGCCCTCCTGTCTGGCAAATGGAAAAGAAGACTCAAAGACAACATGCTTTATTATCGCAAACTAGAAGTGGTCTTTTTAAAAATTATTTTATTTGTTTCCATCATGACAAGTGTACTCTTGAATCCCCATCTCCTATTTCCCCCATCTCCTCACCCACCTCCCCTCTGATAACCATCAGTTTGTTCTCTAGTTAAGAGTCTGTTTCTTGGTTTCTCTCTCTCTCTCTCTTATTTTTCCTTTGCTCATTTGTTTCTTAAATTCCACATATGAGTGACATCATATGGTATTTGTCTTTCCCTGACTTATTACACTTAGCATAATACTCTCTAGCTCCATCCACATCGTTGCAAATGGCAAAACTTCATTTTTTTTAAAGATTTTATTTATTTATTTATTTGTCAGACAGAGAGAGAGCACAAGCAGGGGGAGCGACAGGCAGAGCAGGCAGAGGGAGGAGCAGGCTCCCCACTGAGCAAGGAGCCCAATGCAGAACTCGGTCCCAGGACCCTGGGATCATGACCTGATCCGAAGGCAAGGGCTTAACCGACTGAGCCACCCAGGTGTCCCAAGACTTCATTCTTT
>NW_027397109.1:6640065-6700524 GCF_003265705.2 Callorhinus ursinus
CATCTATATATATATATATATATATATATATATATATATATATATATATAACATCTTCTTTATCCATTCATCTATTGATGGACACTTGGGCTGCTTCCATATCTTGGCTATTGTAAATAATGCTGCTATAAATATTGGGGTGCATGTATCCCTTTGAATTCATGTTTTTTTTTATTCTTTGGGTTAATACTCAGTAGTACAATTGCAGGATTGTAGCTAGTCCTTTTTTTAATTTTTTGAGGACCTCCCTTCTGTTTTCCACAGTGGCTGCAGCAATTTACATTCCCACCAACATTGCAAGAGGGTGCCTATTTCTCCACATCCTCGCCAACACTTGTTTCTTGTGTTTTTTATTTTAGGCATTCTGACAAGTGTGAGGTGATGTCTCATTATAGTTTTGATTTGCATTTCTCTGATGATGAGTGTTGTTGAGCATCTTTTCATGTGCCTGTTGGCCATCTGGATGTCTTCTTTGGAGAAACACCTGTACATGTCTTTTGCTCATTTTTGATTGGATTATTTGTTTTGGGGGGTATTCAGATATATAAATTCTTTATACATTTTGGATACTAACCCTCTAACAGATATGTCATTTGCAAATATCTTCTCCCATTCTGTAGGTTGCCTTTTAGTTTTGCTGATGGTTTCCTTCACTGTGCAGAAATTACTTATTTTGATGTAGTCCCAATAGTTTATTTTTGCTTTTGTTTCCCTTGCCTCAGGAGACATCTAGAAAATATGCTCTCTTCGAGGATTTTTATGGTTTCAGGTCTCACATTTAAGTCTTTAATCCATCTTGAGTTCATTTTTGTGTATGGTGTGAGAAAGTAGTCCAGTTTCATTCCTTTGCATATAGCTATTCGGTTTTCCCAACACCATTTGTTCAAGGGACTGTCATTTTCCCCATTAGATATTCCTCCTTAACTGGTCATATGATTGTGGGTTTATTTCTGGGTTCTCTGTTCTATTCTATAGATCTAAGAGTCTATTTTTATGCCAGTACCATACTGTTTTAATTACTAACACTTTGTAATATAACTTGAAATCTGGAGTTGTGATACCTCCAGTTTCGTTTCTCTTTTTCAAGATTGCTTTGGCTATTCAAGGTCTTCTGTGGTTCCATACAGATTTTAGGATTGTTCATTCTAGTTCTCTGAAAAATGCTGCTGGCATTTTGATAGGGATTGCATTGAATTTGTAGATTGCTTTGGGTCATATGGACATTTTAACAATATTTCTTCTTCCAATCCATGAGCCTGGAATGTCCTTACATTTCTTTATGTCAACTTGAATTTCTTTTATCAGTGTTTTATAGTTTTCAGAGTACAGGTCTTTCACCTCTTCGGTTAAGTGTATTCCTAGATATTTTACTGGTTCTGGTGGAATTGTCAATGGGATTGTTTTCTTAATTTCACTTTCTGCTGCTTCATTATTAGTGTATAGAAAGGCAACAGATTTCTGCTCATTGATTTTGTATCCTGCAATTTTACTGAATTCATTCATCAGTTTTAATAGTGTTTTGGTAGAGTCTTTAGGGTCTTCTATATATATTATTATGTCATCTGCAAATAGTGAGAGTTTTACTTCTCCCTTACCAATTTGGATGCTTTCCATTCCTTTTTGTTGTGTGATTGCTGTGGCTAGGACTTCTAGTACTATGTCGAATAAAAGTGGTGAGAGTGGACACTGCTCTCTTGTTCTTGATCTTAGGGAAAAGGCTCTCAGTTTTTCACCATTGACTATGATGTTAGGTGTGGGTTTGTCATGTATGGTCTTTATTATGTTGAAGTATGTTTTCTCTAAAACTACTTTATTGAGGGTTTTTATCATGAATTATGTACTTTGTCAAATGCTTTTTCTGTATCTATGGACATGATCATATGGTTTTTATCCTTTCTCTTACTGATGTGATGTATCACACTGATCATTTTGTGAATATTAAGCCACGCTTGCATTCTGGGACTAAATCCCACTTAACCGTGGTGTATGATTTTTTAAAGATATTGTTGGATTTGGTTTCCTAATATTTTGTTGAGGATTTTTGCATCTATATTCACGAGAGATATTGGCCTGTAGTTCTCCTTTTTTGTGTGTCTTTATCTGGTTTTGGAATCAGGATGATACTGGCCTCATAGAATGAATTTGGAAGTTTTCCTTCCTCTTGTATTCTTTGGAATAGTTTGAGAAGAGTGGGTATTAACTCTTCTTTAAATGTTTGGTAGAATTTGCCTGTGAAGCCATCTGGTCCTGTACTTTTGTTTGTTGGGAGTTTTTTGATTACTGACTCAATTTCTTTGCTGGTGATTGGTCTGTTCAGATTTTCTATTTCTACCTGTTTTGGTAGTTTATATGTTTCTAGGAATTTATCCATTTCTTCTAAGTTGTCCAGTTTGTTGGCATGTAGGTTTTCGTAATATTCTGTTATGATTGTTTGTATTTCTGTGATGTTGGTTGTTATTTCTCCTCTTCCATTAGTAATTTTGTTTATTTGGGTCCTCTCTCATTTTTTTTTTTTAATGATTCTTGCTAGAGGTTTATCAATTTCGTTTATCTTTTCAAAGAACCAGCTCCTTGGGCGCCTGGGTGGCTCAGATGGTTAAGCGTCTGCCTTCGGCTCAGGTCATGATCCCCGGGTCCTGGGATCGAGTCCCACATCGGGCTCCCTGCTCCTTGGGAGCCTGCTTCTCCCTCTGCTTCTCCCTCTCTCTCTCTCTCTCTCCCTCCCCCTCTGTCTCTCATGAATAAATAAATAAAATCTTTAAAAAAAAAAAAAAGAACCAGCTCCTGGCTTCACTGATCTATTCTATTGTTTTTTAAGTTCCTATATCATTTGTTTCTGCTCTCATCTTTATTATTTCCTTCCTTTTGCTGGGTTTGGATTTTGTTTGTTCTTCTTTTTCTAGCTCCTTTAGGTGGTAAGGTTAGGTTGTTTATTTGAGATCTTTCTTGTTTTTTTGAAAGAAGCCTGTATTCCTATAAACTTTCCTCTTAGGACTACTTTTGCTGCATCCCAAAGATTTTGTAGCATTTTATTTTCATTTTCATTTGTTTCCATGTAATCTTTTATTTCTTCTTTGATTTCCTGGTTGACCTGGTTGATTCATTATTTAGTAGCATGTTATTTAACCTCTATGTATTTGTGCTCTTTCCAGATATTTTTCCTGTGGTTGATTTCTAGTTTCATAGTGTTGTGGTCAGAAAAGATGCATGATATGGCTTCGATGTTTTTGAATTTGCTGGGGCTTGTTTTGTGGCCTGACAAGTGATCTATTCTGGAAAACGTTCAATGTCCACTTGAGAAGAATGTGTATTCTATTGTTTTAGGATGGAATGTTCTGAATATGTCTGTTAAATCTCTGATCCAGTGTGTCATTCAAAGTCACTGTTTCCTTGTTTTCTGTTTGGATGATCTGTCCATCAATGTAAGTGGGGTGTTAATGTCCCCTACTACTGTTGAATTACTACCAATCATTTCTTTTATGTTTGTCATTAATTGTTTTATGTATTCGGCTGCTCCCATGTTAGGTGCATAAATATTAACAATTGTTTTATCTTCTTGTTGGATTGTCCCCTTTACTATTATATAATGTCCTTCTTTGTTTCTTGTTATAGTCTTTGTTTTAAAGTCTATTTTGTCCAATATAAGGATTGCTACCCTGGCTTTCTTTTGGCATCCACTTGCATAAGTGTTTCTCTATCCCCTCACTTTCAATCTGTAGGTGTCTTTTGATCTGAAATGAGTCTCTTGTAGGCTAGAAATGGTTTTAAATTTCAACTAGCCCTGCTGCCAGACAGAATAGTTCAGTCATTTCAATGAAGTTGAAAATAATGGGGAGGGGCACCCAGGTGGCTCAGTCGGTTAAACGTCTGCCCTTCAACTCAGGTCGTGATCCCAGGGTCCTGGGATCGAGCCCCACGTCAGGCTCTCTGCTCAGTGGGAAGCCTGCTTCTCCCTCTGCCTCTCCCCCTGCTTGTGCTCGCTTTCTCTCTCTCTCTCTGTCAAATAAATAAATAAAATCTTTAATAAATAAATAAATAAATAAATAAATAAATAAATAAAAGAATGGGGAAATTCTACTGACCTAGTATAATTTGTTTTCTTCTCTACATGTTCTGGGTTTCCTGACATTTTCCAATAAATATGTTATTTGATTAAATGAGAAAAAAAAATCTATGCCATTGCAAAATCCATTTTATTTCTAAATATTTCTTAGTAATAGAGCCAAGTGCTTGGGTTAAAAGAGGGCAAACATCAGAGGCAAGGGTGAGAAGCTGTATAACTTAGGCTCGGACACTTGCCTGGAACATATGCAGGCCCAAACCACCTCTGTTCTATTCCTTAGTGAAATTCTCTGATGTCAAGAGAGCAAAGCTGACAGAAACTCAAAGATCCCACAGAAAGCTCTGATCCATCACCGGGACCACCTGGCCATCAGGGGCCAGTCAGGGCCTAGAAAACTTGCCTGTTACTTGAACAAAGAGAAGTTCTGAAACTTCTGTGTGTGTGTGTTTTTTTTTTAAGATTTTATTTATTCATAGATACAGAGAGAGAGAACATAAGCAGGGAGAGAGGCAGAGGGAGAGGGAGAAGCAGGTTCCTCACTGAGCCAGGAGCCCGATGTGGGGCTAGATCCCAGGACCCTGGGATCACGACCTGAGTAAAACTTCTGTTTTAAAAACAGTTTTATTGAGGTCTATTGATATACAACAAACTGCGCATGTTCTAAATGTACAATTTGATAAGTTTTGATGTATGTATTAAATGCATCACTGCTATGGTCTGAATGTTTGTGTCCCTGCCAACACCTAATTCATATGTTGAAATCCTAAACTCCAAGATGATGGTATTAGGAGGTGGGGCCTTTGGGAGGTGATTCGGTCATGAAAGTGGAGCCCTCTTGAGTGGGATTAGTGTCTTTATAATAGGGACCCCACAAAGCTCCCTAGCATCCAAGTGAGGAAATGTGAGGACATACTGAGAGGTCTGAGATGTGGAGGTGGACCCTCAGCCAGCCATTCTGCACCCTGATCTCAGACTTCCAGAACTGTGAGAAATAAATGTTGTTTATAAGCCACCCATTCTGTGGTATTTTGTTATAGAAGCTCAAATGGACTAAGACAACTACAATCAAGAAGTAGACTTACCGGGACGCCTGGGTGGTTCAGACAGTTGAGCATCTGCCTTGGGCTCAGCTCATGATGCCAGGTCCTGGGACTGAGCCCTGCATCGGCCTCCCTGCTCAGCCAGGAGTCTGCTTCTCTCTCTCCACCCCTGCTCTCTCTCTTTCTCAAATAAATAAATAAAATCTTTTTTTTTAAGATTTTATTTATTTATTTGAGAGAGCGAGAATGAGAGAGAGAGAGAGAGCACGAGAGGGAAGAGGGTCAGAGGGAGAAGCAGACTCTCTGCTGAGCAGGGAGCCCGATGCGGGACTCAATCCGGGGACTCCAGGATCATGACCTGAGCCGAAGGCAGTCGCTTAACCAACTGAGCCACCCAGGTGCCAATAAATAAAATCTTAAAAAAAAAAAAGTAGACTTATCTGTTACGCTCAGAATTACTCTATCCCTGCCCCCAACCTCCATCTCAGGCAACCACTGACTTGCCCTCATTCACTACAGGTTAGTGTGTTTTTTCCAGAGCTTTGTATAAATGGAATCATACAGTATGTACTTTTCTCATCTGGCTTCTTTCACACGCACTAGTTATTTTAAAATCCATCCTTGTTGCTGCACATACTAATAGTTCATTCCATTTTATTGCTGAGTGGCATTCCATTCCATGAACATACCACAGTTTATCCATCCAACTGTTGATGGACATTTGCATTGACTGAGATTTGGACTATTACACATAAAGCTGTTATGAACATTCACATGCAGGTCTTTGTATGGATATATGCTCTCATTATCCTCAGGCAAATACTTATGAGTGGAATGGCTGGATCATATGGTAGGTGTGAGTTAACTTTTTAAGGAACTTCCAAACGGTTTTCCATTTTATAGTCCTACCAGCACTGTGTGAGAATTCCAGTTCTTCCATATCCTTGCCAACACTTGGAATAGGAGTCATTTTAGCCTTTCTAATAAGTGTGTAGTAGAATCTCATGGTGATTTTAATTTGCATTTTCTTCATGACTAATGATGGTGAGCATCTTTTCATGTGCTTGTTTGCCATCTCTATGTCTTCTTGGTGAACTGTTTAAAACTTATGCCTATTTAAAATATTGGGTTGTTTGTTTGCCCTTCCTTCCTTCCATCCTTCCTTCCTTCCTTGTTTTCTTCTTTTTTTTATTTGTCTTTCACCTCCCTGGTTGTTTATTTCTAGGTATCTTATTCTTGTTGATGCAACTATAAATGGGATTATTTTCTTAATTTCTCTTTTTGCTATTTCATTATTAGTGTATAGAAATACAACTGATTTCTGCATATTAATTTTGTATCCTGCAACTTTCCTGAATCATTGATCAGTTCTAGTAGTTTTTTGGTGGAGTCTAGGGTTTTCTATATATGGTATCATGACATCTGCCAATAGTGAAAGTTTTATTTCTCTCTTACCAATTTGGATGCCTTTTATTTATTTTTCTGTCTGATTGCTGCAGCTAGGACTTCTAGTACTATGTTGAATAAAAGTGGTAAGAGTGGACATCTTCATCTAGTTCCTGACCTTAGAGGAAAAGCTCTCAGTTTTTACCCGTTAAGGATGATATTAGCTGTGGGTTTTTCATATATTGCCTTTATTAAGTAGTTCAAGTATGGGTTCCCTCTAAGCCTACTTTGTTGAGAGTTTTTATCATGAATGGATGTTGTACTTTGTCAAATGTTTTTTTCTGCATTCACTGAGATGATCATGTGGTTTTTACTCTTTCTCTTATTAATGTGATGTATCTTGTTGATTGATATGTGAATATTGAACAACTTGTAAGAGTGATGACAACGCTGACTCCATCTTTAGCCCTCCATCTTGTTCATACCCGTGCAATGACCTCCCTTGGGGCTATGTCCTCCGGGTCCCTTAAAGATTGATGTATGCTCTGACCAGAAGGAGGGAAAGCTTGTTCTGATCCCACACCTTCTGTGTGCCACTCTAGGAGTGCC
The DNA here is from genome assembly GCF_003265705.2 of Callorhinus ursinus. Lineage (NCBI taxonomy): Eukaryota > Metazoa > Chordata > Mammalia > Carnivora > Otariidae > Callorhinus > Callorhinus ursinus. Next base: position 6,647,164 of record NW_027397109.1, read on the forward strand.
TGGGTGGCTCAGATGGTGGCATGTTCCTCTAACATGGACATTATAATGGAGGGTAGTTGGAAGAAAGGCAGGCAGAGGCAAGGGACCCCCATCCTAAGAGGAAACTACCCATAAAAGGAAAAAAAAAACCCATCCTGCTATTCTACACTACCCTGGAAGGAGGCCTCCACCCTTTCCCATGTGAACAACTACCTGAGAGGTAGATGAGTGCATGGACAAAAACCTGATTGGGTGATAGGCACATGGAGGGTTAATCAGATTAAAACAGCCTGCCAGCAATCTCATAAAAACCCCTAGACTGAGACACTCCAAGGGCAACCTTCCTGGGTCCCCTCCCTCTTTGGCAGCTTCGTACTATTGCTCAATAAATTTTGCTTTGCTGTCCACCACCTTTCATCTGGTCTACCTCTTCATTCTTCGAAGCTGTGTGACCAAGAACCCTGGAAACTAAAGGAAAAGAAATCCTGAAACAATTATATCCAAAAGAATCCAACAGCAGGAGGAACACTTAGAAATTACGGCGTGTAAGATGCTAAAGATGCATGGGTAATGGGTACAGACCACCGTGCACTAAAGTGAGAATTATTGTATCTCAAGCGAATTGGGACCCTAAAGCATGGGATCCCCCGGATGATGACTCCTCTGATGAGGAAGATATTATCATAGAGGAGGAAAATGATTTACAGGCATGCCCTTCAATTCGCTTGGGGGTGACCGAGAAAAAATTCCCACTCAGCAGGAAATGACTATGACGGAATATTCGATTGCTGAATTAGTGGCGCTAACTAGCCTCTTTAAGCAAAAGGGCCAAGAAGGGTGGCAGCTTGCGTGTTACAGCTGTGGAATACTGGAGGAGATGGCATATTAAATGGGTTTGAGATGTCAAAAATGGCCCCCATCACAGCTTAATCTGCCTTGCGCCAAAGATATATGCGGCAGGCATTGGTGAGAATCGAGGGCACTTAGCTAATTTGATGGACTGGATAAACGCTAGCATTAAGATAACCTGGAATCTTAATGGGGGATGTTGCCTTCCCCCCTACCCCCTGCCCCTATTACACTGGACCTCTATGGAAGAACCACAAGAAATTATATGTGAACAGGGAAGAGAACATGCCATTTATGCCCAGCATTTTAGAGGCCCAGATGAAGAATTACTTTCCTCTGGCATGAAAGACTGTATCTTACGGTCAGCCCTGGGGGCATTGTATGGGACTTTAGTATCTGTCCTTGCCCCTGTGGTTAAATCAACCCATGGCTACAGTAGCCGCCATGGTGGCTGATTTAATGAAATTGAATTTGTCGTAAGGGAAATAGCTGGGTTGAAAAACAGAGAAAAACAAAGGATCCTGCCAATGACAGAATGGCAGAAAGGGGGCCCATCAAGGTCTCTTGTAAGCAACTGTGGCAAGATCTAGTATTATCTGGGATGCCAAGAGAAAATTTAGGCAAACAACCCAATTGGTTCTTGCTAAGCCTATAGAAGGCGTTGCCCCAAGGGCATCTCCATAGTCCCACAATTTGTCATGGGATGGTAGACTGGAAAAAAAATATTGCCAGAGGACATGATATTTTATCATTATATAGATGACGTGATGTTAACTTGTGATGATTTACCCTCCCCGCCTCAAGCAGCTGCGTCATTATAGGCATAGTTAAAGTCACGCGGATGGTAGGTGAGTACCAAGATCCAGGGCTGGGTCGATCAGTAAAGTTCTGGAGGCATCATCTGGGCAGGTAAGACAAAAGTGATGCCAGAGGTGGTCATTGATAAAATACAAGCCTTCCCAATCCCTAAAACGGTAAAGGAATCACAGGCTTTTGTTGGTTTATTGGGTTACTGGAGACCTTTTATTCCCCATTTGCACAGATATTAAGACTTTCATATGCCTTGGTTTGGAAGGGAAGCAGATGGGATTGGGGTGCTAACCAAAAGGAAGCTTTCTTGAAGGCAAAAATGGTATTTAAACAAGTAGAGGCCCTGGGGGTATTGATACCAGATGTGAGTTGTGAATTAGACAGAAATTCATATCCAAAAGGGTTTGGCTGGGACTTGTGGCAATGACAAAACAGGAAACAAATCCCCTTAGGATTCCGGTCTCAATTATGGAAGGGAACAGAAACCAGGTACAGTCCCATCGAGAAACAACTAGAAGCTGTGTATCTTGCACGGCAACAGACAGAAAGACTGACTGACTTGCCCGTGATGATACGAACCTCCCTGCCAGTAGGAGGATAGAAATAGGACAGGTTCAGCATACCTAAGAGTACCTGTGCCCAGGTAAGCACCTTACAGAAAAGGCATGCTTACCTACAGAAGAGGCGTGCTTACAATACCAGCCCACTGTCCCATGAACTGCACATGTTACTAAAGCCAGTCATTTCACGTTGACCCAGCCCAACTTCCAGAAGTTGCTGACATGATGCTTTCCCCCGCCCCAAGTAAAGGAAGGAGTAGGCTTGCCTCCAGTGGATACATGGTACACAGATGGCAGTTACTGGGGAAGCCCCCCTATTTGGCATTCCTCTGCTGTCTGACTGGATTCTTATAACTGGGGCCCAAGGGTGCAAGAGCTCCTGGCTTCACGAGTCTAAGAGCAGATTTGACCACCTGCTGCTGACAAAATCCAAAGGCAGAGAGAGATGAGGGGTGGTGCAAGAAGAAAGGACTTTATTTCAGTGAGGCCAACAGTGGGAGGACTGAGGACCAGCATCTCAAAGACTGTGTCCCAAATACTGAAAATACTTCTAGGTTCATAGAAGGAGAATGGGGAACAAAGGTTGGTGGGTGCATGCAAGGGGGCAGTGAAGAGCAGGGTCATTGTCTTGGGGTCAATCACGCAGGGTCTTGCAGGCATCGGGGCGATGATTGCTGTTCCCATCATGGGATGCTTTGCCCCCCAGGTCTTTGAGTTAAAGATAGGCTGGAAAGAACTGAATCAGTTAGAAAGTACAGACTCAGGTCAAAATGGAGGTCGTTGACATCCTCTTTCATTCTGATGTACTTTGATTTCAAAGAAGGAACAAAATGAAGTAGTCAGTGGGCAGGATTGAGAGCAGTAGAAGAGCCAATCAGGCTGCAATTATAAAGGGGTTAACGAAACTAGAGAGCAAGTAAGGAACACCAACTCAAATAGTGATCAATGGACACGTTTTACTGAGCATGATGTCCAAGAATGGGCATAGGACTGGGATATATTATGGACTTTCCACCTGCCATACTATCCTACTGTTACAGGTCTAATCAAAAGGATGAATAGACTAATAAAAAAACACATTAAAGACGTTGTCACCAGATGGCTGTCTCAAAGGATGGTCTCCATGACTAACAGAGGCAATTTGACTCCTTGATGCCACGCCCACAGCAGGACAGACATTGGCTTGTGAACACCTAACCAACCACACCCCCACAGCTCAGGTGCAATGAGTGTAGATACTGTCATGAGGTTTGAGGCCTATCTGGTGGGAAGAGGGACTCCTTTTGTGATTGCCATAAGGCCTCCCACCTGGTAAGAGTTTAACTCATTGGAAACTGACTTGGAGTACCTTTCCTCCCCTAGGTGGCTGTGTCCTAATCCCTTGAGACTAAGAGCTCACATCCAGTATTATTCTTAACCCCTTGTTCTACATTAATCAGGGTCCAACACCCATGCAACTAACTGCTTCTGAAACTCTGACCCTTGGTACTGCAGTAGGGTTGTTAGTATGGGTGCCAACTGAAATGCCTCTGTACAATATGGGCACACCTTCTGATGATGTTAAGGGGCAAAATATTATGGTATCATCCCCAAGGGAAAATACCTAAGCCAAGGGTGGTATTGGCTCATGGGGACCAAACTGCTACCGTGTAGTTGCTAAATGAAATTTTGCCATATTTATTGCCTGTAAAATATTTGTCTTATCACCCCAGCCTCGTACTGCTGATGTTCCTGTTGCATCAGGAAATGTCTTCCGGTCATGGGCCATCACTTGTGTTGAAGTTCACAATCGCTCCAGCTGTTGGAGCTGCTGAGAGGACCTCTCTATAAGGTTGTTGAGGAACCATAGTTCTAAGTAATTTTTTGCCTTATAGGTATATTAATATTGCTGTTGTGGCATAGGGATGCAAATCCCCTCCTGATATCTGGCTTTATGGTCATCATGGAAGAATGGCATGTAAAAATTATACAAGCCATAAAGATGGCGGGGGGTAGAGTGCCAGGAGTGTTGCCAACACTAACTCCATCTTTGGCCCTCCATCTTGTTCATGGCCATGCACTTACCTCCCTTGGGGCTATGTGTTCCAAGCCCTGTGAAGGTTAATGTATGCCCTGACCAGAATGTGGGGAGGCTTGTTCTGATCATCCCTAAAGTGGTACACAGAAGGCACCACTTTAGATAACTATCCTTTGACTTCGCCACCATAATCCCCCCACTCTATAAAAGCTGTGGGTTAGGGTCAAGGTGGAAGCAGAGAATAGCTGTGTAGCCCCTGGGTTGTCACCCACCTGATTCCCCTGTCATAAGTTACCCTGAAGGAAATTCTGTGTAAATGGCATGGGGTGACTTGTTTGGCTTTTCAGTCTCAGGGTACCTTTTTGGTACTTGGTAACAACAACCCCTGCATCCCTAGAATAAATCCCACTTGATTGTGGTGAATGATTTTTTTAATGTATTGTTGGATTCTGTTTATTAATATTTTGAGGATTTTTGCATGTATGTCCTCTTTTTCTGTGGTGCCTTTATCTGGTTTTCGTACCAGGGTAATGCTGGCCTCATAGAGTGAATATGGAAGCTTTCCTTCCTATTCTATTTTTTTGGAATAGTTTGAGAAGAATAGGTATTAACTCTTCTTTAAATGTTTGGTAGAATCCGCCTGGTCCTGGACTTCTGTTTTGTTGGGAGTTTTTTGATTACTGATTCCATCTCATTGCAAGTAATAGTCTGTTCAAATTTTCTATTTCCTCCTGATTCAGTTTTGGAAGATTATATGTTTCTAGGAACTTAGCCATTTCTTCTAGGTTATCCAATTTATTGGCATATAATTTTTCATAGTATTCTTATAATCCCTTGTATTCCTGTGGTGTCGGTTTCATTTCTGATTTTATTTATTTGGGTCTTCTTTTTTTCTTGATGAGTCTGACTGAAGGTTTATCAATTTTGTTTATCTTTTCAAAGAACCAACTCCTGGTTTCATTGATCCGTTCTATTGTTTTTTTAGTCTCTATTTTATTTATTTCTGCTCTAATCTTTATTTTTTCCTTCCTTCTGCTGGCTTAGGGATTTGTTTGTTCTTCTTTTTCTAGCTCCTTTAAGTGTAAGGTTAGGCTTTTTGAGATTTTTTCTTGTTTCTTGAGATAGGCCTATATTGCTATAAACTTCTATCTTAGAACAGCTTTTGCTGCATCCCAAAGATTTTGGGCCCTTGTGTTTTCATTTGTCTCCATCTATTTTTTTTTTATTTCTCCTTTGATTTCTTGATTGACTCATTCATTTTTTAGTAGCATGTTATTTACCCTCCATGTATTTGTGTTGTTTCCAGACTTTTTCTTGTGATTGATTTCTAATTCCATACTGTTGTGGTTGATTTCAAACTTTTTGAATTTGAGACTTGTTTTGTAGCCTAACATGTGATCCATCCTGCAGAATGTTCCATGTGCATTTGAAAATACTGTGTATTCTGTTTTGGGATGGAATGTTCTCTATGCATGTGTTAGGTCCATCTAGTCTAATGTGTCATTCAAAGCCACTGTTTCCTTATTAATTTTCTGTCTGGATCGTCTATCCATTGATGTAATTGGAGTGTTAAAGTCCCCTACTATTATTGTATTGCTGTCAGTTTCTTCCTTTATGTCTGTTGATTGTTGCTTTATGTATTTAAAATGTTAAATCCCATCTTAGGTGCATAGATATTTACAATTGTTAGATTCTCTTGTTGGATTGTTCCCTTTATTATTATGTGATGTCCTTCTTTGTCTCTTGTTACACTCTTTGCTTTAAAGTCTATTTTGTCCAATATAAGTATTGCTACCCCAGCTTTCTTTTCACTTCCATTTGCATGGTAAATATTTTTTCCATCACTTCACTTTTTTTTTTGTATTTATTTATTTTTTTTAAAGATTTTATTTATTATTTGACAGAGAGAGAACACAAGTAGAGGGAGAAGCAGACTCCTGATGAGCAGGAAGCCCGATGTGGGACTCAATCCCAGGACCCTGGGGTCATGACCTGAGCTGAAGGCAGACGCTTAACCGACTGAGCCACCCAGGTGTCCCGCCATCGCTTCACTTTCAATCTGCATGTGTCGTTAGGTCTAAAGTGAGTCTCTTGTAGATGGGTCATGCTTTTTTATCTATTTGTTGTATTTTGATTGAAGCATTTAGTCCACTTACATTTAAAGTAATTATTGATAGGTATGTACTTATTGCCATTTTGTTACTTGTTTTACAGATGTTTTTGTAGTTCTCTGTTCCTTTCTTCTCTTGCTCTCTTCCCTGTGGTTCAATGGCTGTCTTTAGTGTTGTGCTTGGATTCCTTTCTCTTCATTTGTTGTTTATTATAGGTTTTGATTTGTGGTTACTATTGGGTTAATCTGTAACATCTTATGTGTATAACAGTCTATATTAAGTTGATGGTTGTTTAAGTTTGAACCCATTCTAAAAGCACGAAATTTTGGGGCACCTAGGTGGCTCAATAGGTTAAGCATCTGCCTTTGGCTCGGGTCATGATCCTGGGGTCCTGGGATTGAGACCCACGTTGGCCTCCCTGCTCAGCAGGGGGTCTGTTTCTCCCTCTCCTTTTGCCCTTCCCCCTTGCTTGTGCTCTCTCTCTCTCTCTCTCTCAAATAATTTTAATTTAAAACTTAAATTTTAGGGGCACCTGGGTGGCTCAGATGGTTAGGCATCTGCCTTCGGCTCAGGTCATGATCCCAGGGTCCTGGGATCAAGCTCCGCATCGGGCTCCCTGCTCGGGGGGGAGCCTGCTTCTCCCTCTCCCTCTGCCTCTCCCCCTGCTCATGATCTCTCTCTCTTTCTGTATCTGTGTCTCAAATGAATAAAATCTTTTTAAAAAATCAAATTTTAATTTAAAAATTAAAAATAAAAATAATAGCACTAAATTTTTACTCCCCCCCCAAGTTTTTTGTATATGATGTCATAGTTTACATCTTTTTATTTGTGAATCCCTTGACTTATTTTTGTAGATATCATTGATTTTACTACTTTTGTGCTTTAACCTCCATACTGGTTTTATAAAGATTAATGTACTACTCTTATTTTATGTTTGCTTTTGCCTGTAAAATTCTTCCCTTTCATAATTTTCTTATTGCTAATTATGCCCTTTTCTTTCCACTCATAGAATTCCGTATAACATTTCCCATAAGTCTGGTTTATTGGTGATGAAATCCTTTAATCTTTGTCTGGGAAACTCTATTTCTTCTTCCATTCTGAATGATAACCTACCTGGATAGGGTTCTTGATTGCAGGCTTTTTTTTCCCCTCTCATCACTTTAAATGTATCATGCCACTTTCTACTGGCCTGCAAAGTTTCTGCTGAAAAATCAGCCTGATGGGCTTTCCCTTGTATGTAACAGTCTTCTTTCCTATGCTATTTACTTTTCAAAATTCTTTATCACTACTTTTTCTTTTCTTTTTCTTTTTTTACTTTTTGCCATCTTACTTACATTGTGTCTTGGTGTGAACCTCCTTGGGTTAATTTTGTTGAGGACTCTCTGTGCTTCCTGGATCTGGATGTCTGTTTCCTTCCCCAGATTAGGGAAGGTTTTGGCTCTTATTTCTTCAAATAAATTTTCTGCTCCTTTTTCTCTCTCTTCTCCTTTGGGATCCTTATAATGCAAATGTTATCATGCTTGATGATGTCACTGCATTCCCTTAACATATTCTCATTTTTAATTCTTTTTTCTCTTTGTGTTTCAGCTTGGCTGCTTTCCATTACTCTGTCTTCCGGATTGCTAATCCATTCTTCTGCATCCTCTAATCTGCTATTGATGCCCTCCAGTGTATTTTCTATTTTAGTTCTTGAGTTCTCCATCTCTGATTGGTTCTTTTAAAAAAATTCTCTGTCTCAGTTGGCATCTCCCTGGTATCCTCCACTCTTTTCTCAAGCCCAGTGAATATCTTTTGACCATTATTTTGAGTTCTTTATTAGACATACTGCTTATCCCCATTTCATTTAGTTCTTTTCCTATGATTTTGTCTTGTTCTTTCATTTGGGACATAGTCCCCTGCCTCACTTTATCTGACTCTCTGTGAGTGTTTCCATGTTTTAGAAAGGGCAGCTGTGTCTCCTGATCTTGAAAGTAGTAGCCTGAAGAAGAGGTTCTGTGGTGCCCTGTAGCACACTGCCCCTGTCTGGGGTTGTCACAGGCTTGTAGTCAGGCCAGGTGCCTGCCCTCAGTCCATCCGTTAGGGCTGCAGTCACACCCAACTGCAGGGCACTCTCCCTGGGCTGCCCACTGAGGTTTTTAGTGGTGGGCAGAGCCAGCAGTCAGACCAGATGCCTACACCCCTCACCAGTCTGTCTACTGGAACTGCAGTCACACAGATCAGGGTGCTCTCCCTGTGCTGTCCTCAGACAGGTATTTGTTATAGGCAGGGATGGCAGTCAGACCAGATGTCTGCCCCCAGTCCGTCTGCCAGGGCTGCAGTCACTGATAGCAGGCACGGATCCCTTATGGGGTTGCTTGTAGGGTGTTTCGGGGGCAAGAACTGCTTTGGAGGGATGCCTGTCAAGTGGGGCAGGCTGTATGGAATGGATCCACCAGGGAATATGGGGGTGGAGTGCATGGTGCTAGGAAGATAGATGTAGTTTTCTGGTTGGCTCCTGCAACGGTCCAGCTGTCTAGACGTGGGGAGATTGGGGAGAGAGAAATGGCACCCACTCTAGCACTTCTGTTGTTGAAGAAGTCTCCTATGCATCCCTGCTCCTTCACTGCACGTCCTGAAATTAGTAAATAAATCATCTGTATGTATACCATAAGTACTTTTCAAACTGCCGTTTCTATGCTGGCTCTTTAAGGGTGGGGACTGAGTATCCTATTGTCCTCCAGCACTCTGTGAGTTAGAATGGCTGATTTTTAAAGTGCCCAGAGTTAAGCACCACTGGTTGTGAAAACTCAACAAGGTTAAGCCCTCCTAGATTTCAAAGCCAAATGTTACGGGGATTCAGCTTCCCACTGTGGATCCCCCATGCCTGGGGTACCTGGTGTAGGATCTAATCTTCTCACTTCTCCATGCTTGTGGTATCCCTCTGTTTGTGATTAATCTTGCCAGGGGTCTGGTTCTCAGCTACATTTCTGTCCCCCTACCCTTTTTGTTGTGGCCTCCTCTCTACAATTAACTGTGGAAAGTCTGTTCTGCTAGTCTTCCAGGTCATTTTCAGACTTAGTTGTACATATGTAGCTGTTATCTCAGTGTGTCCATGGGATGCGGTGAGCTCAGGATCCTCCTACTCCACCACCTTCCCAGCTGGTTGTTTGTTTTCTTTTTCTTGAGTTTTGAGAGTTCTTTATATATTCTGAAGGAGAGTCCTTTCTCATATATATGATTTGCAAATCTATTCTCCCAGTCTGTGGATTATCTTTTTGTTCCCTTAATATCTTTCAAAGTGCAGACATTTATAGATTGTGCTTTTCCTTTTGTAGCTAAGAAAAATTTGCCTGATTCAAGATTACAAAGGTTTTTCTTCTGTTTTTTTTCCCCTCCCCAGAAGTTTTATAGTTTAAGAGTTTTATTTAGGTCTACGAACTGTTTTGATTTAATTTTTGTAGGAGATTTAGACCAAAGCTCATTTTTTTTCTAAATAACTTCAAGTATTTTCAGCACCATTTATTGAAAAAGACCATCTTTTCTCTGCCAAATTGCATAGGCAACTTTATTAAAATCAGTTTTCCATATATATGTTTGTTTATTTCTAGATATTCTAATCTGTTCCATTGATCTGTTTATCCATCTCAATACCAACACTACTCTATCTTGGTTATGGTATCTTTATAATAAGTCTTTTTTTTTTAAGATTTATTTATTTATTTATTTGACAGAGAGAGAGAGAGAGAGACATCGAGAGAGAGAGAACACAGGCAAGGGGAGTGGGAGAGGGAGAAGCAGGCTTCCTGCAGGGAGCCTGATGCGGGGGCTCGATCCCAGGACCCTGGGATCATGACCTGAGCCAAAGGCAGATGCTTAATGACTGAGCCACCCAGGAGCCCCTATAATAAGTCTTGAAATCGGGTAATCTTAGACCTCCAACTTAGTTCTTTTTTTTTTTTGAAGTTGTTTTGGGTATTCTAGATAACTTGACATTCTATATAAATTTTAGCATTTTAACAAAGATGCCTGCTGGAATTTTGATTGATATTGCATGGCACCTTTAGCTCAATTGGGATAGAAATGTCATCTTAACAATATGAAAACTTCTGACCTATGAACATAATATATCTCTTTATTTAAGTCATCTTCAATTTCCCTCAACAATGTTTTATAGTTTTCAAAGTACAGGTTTTCATATGTTTTGTCAGATTTAAGTATTTCTTATTTTTGATAATGAGAATATAATTTTAAAATTTGTTTCCTGCTATTTATAGGTAGCATATAAAAATACAACTGACATCTGCATATTGATCTCATGTTCTGCAAGCATGCTGAATTTATTTAGTAGTTCTAATAACTGTAGTTCCATCTGATTTTCTATGTAGATGATCATGTCATCTGCACATAATGAAAGTTCACTTCTTTCTTTCCAATCTGGATAACACTGATTCCCTAATCTTGTTTTGTTACACTGGCTACAACCTCCAACACAATGTTGACTAGAAGTGTCTGATCTTGGGAGGAAAGCAATCAGTCTTTTACCTTTAAGTGTCATGTAAGCCATTGGTTTTTGGTAGATGTCCTTTATGAAGTTGAAGAAGTTTCTTTCTAGTCCTAGTTTGCTGAGTTTTATTAGGAATTGATGCTAAATTTTGTTAAGTGCTTTTTCAGTGCCTATTGAGATGATCATATGATTTTTCTTTCTTATTTTTTAATATAGTGAATTATACTGATTGATTTCCAAATGTTAAACCAAGCCCACTTGATTATGACATCATGAACACTCTACTTTTTTAAATTATAGGATTTTGTAAAACTCAACTTCATAAAATTTTGTTTAGAATTTCTACATCTATGTCCATGGGGGGTGTCTTAGGGATATTGGTCTGTAGTTTCTCTTTTTGTGTTTTTGTGATTTTACTATCAGGGTAATGTTATCCTCATAGAATGAATTAAAAAATATTCCCTCCTCTTCAATTTTCTGGAAGAGAGTGTGTAGAATTTATATTATTCTTCCTTAAATGTTTGGTGGAATTTACTGGTTAAGCCATCTGAGCTTGGGGTTTTCTTCATGGGAAAGCTTTAAACTACAGATTCAGTTTCTTTAATCAATATAGGGCTATTCGGATAATCTATTTCTTCTTGAGTGAGCTTTGGTAGTTTGTCTCTGTCAAGGAATTTGTCCATTTCCTTAAATTGTCAAATTTATTGGCATAAAGTTCAAAATATTTCCCTTTTTTCCTTAATATCTATAGAATCTGTAATGTTATTACCTTCCTCACTCCTGATATTGGTAATTCGTGTCTTCTCCTTTTCCTCCCTGATTAGTCCAGTTAGATATTTTTCAATTTTATTGATTTTTTTTTCAAAGAACCAACTTTTTGTTCCATTGATTTTTTTTCTATTTTTTGTTTTATTTTTCATTGATTTGCGTTTTCATTGATCTATTATTATTTACTTTGTTCTATTTACTTTGAGTTTGATGTTATTTAATCTTAATCTAGTTTTTTAAGCTAGGAGAAGTAAAAAATTTAAAACCTTTTTCTTTCCTAATATAGGTGTTTAATGCTATAAATTTTTCCACAAGTACTGTTACTTAGCCGCATCCTATGAATTTGAATGTTGTGCTTTTATTTTTATTTAGTTAAAAATATTGTCTCATTTCCCCCTTTGACTTATTTTTTTGACCATTGATTACTTAGATGTATTATTTGGTTTCCAAATATTTTGGGGTGGATTCCAAGTATCTTTCTGTTATCAATTTCTAATTTAATTCTATTGCATCGGAGAGGATATGTTGTATGATTTGAATCTTTAAACATTTTTGAGATTTATTTTATGGCCAGAATATTGCTTACTTTGGTAAATGTTCTGTGTATGCTTGAAAAAAATAATGTATGTCCTGCTCATTTGGGGTGGAATGTTCTATAAATGCCAATTAGGTCAATCGGGATGATAGTGTTGTCTAAAATATCCTTTACTGATTTTATTTGTTCAATCAATTATTGACAAAGAAGTATTGACAGCTCTGACTACAATGATGGATTTGTCCACTTACTTTTGCAATTCTCTCAGTTTTTTTTCTAAAGATTTTTATTTATTTGACAGAGAGAGACACAGCGAGAAAGGGAACACAAGCAGGGGGAGTGGGAGAGGGAGAAGCAGGCTTCCCGCCGAGCAGGGAGCCAGACGTGGGGCTCGATCCCAGGACCCTGGGATCATGACCTGAGCCGAAGGCAGACGCTTAACGACTGAGCCACCCAGCTGCCCCTCTATCAGTTTTTCTTGCAAAACTTTGTTACTAGATGCATAAATACTTAGGATCATTATGTCCTTTTGATTAATTGATCCCTTTACACTTGAATTGTTTCTGACAATAAATCTCTTGTCCTATCTCTGTTCTTCTGCATGTACTATGTCTTTTTCCCTTCAGCTGCTTTTAAGACTTTCTCATTTTTACTTTTTATTTTATGTTTATTACTTATGTTCATCAATTTATTTATGATGTGTGCTGCTATAGCTTTCTTCATGTGTTTTTGTTTTGTTTGTTTGGTTTTGTTTTGCTGGGTCCCTGACTTTATACTTTTCATAAAATTTAGAAAATGTTGGCCATTGTACCTTCAACTATTCTCTTCTGTCCTCCCCCAGCCCCAGGACTTCAATTGTGCATATTAATGTGGCTGCTTGAATTTGCCCCAAACTCTATGCTCTTTTCATTTTCCCAAAAGGATTTTTTTTTTTTCCTCTCCGGGTCTTATTTTGGAGTTTTTATGGCCCTGCCTTCAAGGCCACTATCTTGCCCTCTGCAATGTCTAATTCCACCCAGTGTTAATCCCACGCAGGTATGCTTCTTTTCAGACATTGTAGTTTTCATCTCTAGGAGTTCTATTTGAGTTATATATCCATACATACACATATTTTGAGTTATAGATATATATATATACATATTACGTATCTCATATATGTAAAATCTTTCACGTCTCTACTTAACTTTTTGAATATATGAAATACAGTTATAATAACTGTTTTAATGTTCTTCCCTGTTAATCCTAACGTTTCTGTCAATTATGGGTCATTTTCAACTGTTTTTTCCTCATTGTCAACTGTTTCCCTGCATCTTTGCATGCCTGGGAATCTTTGGATGTCAGAGATTATGAAATTTGCCTCATTGGGTCCTGAATATTTTTGGATCCCTGCAAGTCTTGAGTTTGGGCCTGGGAAGCAGTTAAATGCCTTGGAAGCAATTTGATCCTTTTGGGTCTTGCCTTTATGGTTTGTCAGGCAGGTCTAGGGCAGTGCTCAGTCCAGACTAATTATTTTCTGCCACTCAGGCAAGACTTTCCTGAGTACTTTACCCGATGTCCTATGAATTATTGCATTTTCCACTCTGACTGGTAGGAACAGGCCTTCTGTTAATATCTGAGGGGGATCCTTTGCAGATCTCAAGAGTTCTGTCTATACTTATCTTTTTTTCTGGTACTCTGTCCTGCAAACTCCAGCCACCTGGGTCTCCCCCAACTTTCAGTTCAGTCTATTCAACTCTGGGAGTCAGCTAGTTCCCACTTGGCTCACTCTTCTTTTTTTCTTTTAAAGATTCTATTTTAAGTAATCCCTACACCCAATGTGAAGCTCAAACTTACAATCCTGATGTCACAAGTTGCGTGTTCTGCTGACTGAGCCAGCCAGGCACCTCTTGGGCTCACTCTTCTATATTGTGTCTTGGAAACTCTCTGAAAGCAGTAACTGGGCCAGCCATATGACCATCTTGCATGTTCTCATTTATCCAGGATTGCTGTCTTTCATTACCTGATGACGAGTATGTTGAAACTATTATTTGTTTGATTCGGTTATTTCAGGTGGGTGGGTAAAAGGAGACACTGCTATCCCATCTTGGCTGGAAGTGGAAATCCAAAAAGAGATAACTTAATATAAAGACTTGTTAACTGGGCACAAAGTTGTTAACTTGTTAAGCAAAGGGTAAGGGAAAACACTGAGATATCATGGAAGTGGCAGTTATGGAAGTAGCTACTATTCCTAAGACTGAGGGAACAATGGGAGGAGGTTGGGATTCTTAAGACTTAGAATCTTAGAGGTGGGGCCCCACAGAGCTGAAACTCAGACATCAGAGGACGGGACCCTGGGCGGCAAGTGTTGGTCTCACCTGTGTCAGGGAAAACTGAATCCCATGAGCTGCTGCTGTAGGAAGGAACTGCCTCTGCTGGGATGAAGAAGCATGGCTGGGGTAATGCTCCTAGGAAAAAGAGGCAGACAGGAGAGAAAAGTCCCTTCACCCCCCGCCCCACCCTCCACTGTGCATCCTCCCTCCAGCACCCCCACCATTGGCAGTGACTAACAAGGAGCTGCTGGGTCAGCAGAGATGTGTTTTGCCAAGTCCCAATCCACACATCACAAACACCACCCACAGGAGAGTGGGATAAAGCCAAGAGAGAATTAGTAACCAGCATGCCAACCAAGGGAATAGTGAATAGACCTCTCAGTTGGGTGGAGAATGCCAACTCTTCTACATACTTGTTTAGTTTCCAGAGTATGAATCAGCCCTTAATGTTAACATACTGCACTGCAGGCATCATCAGAATATGTCATCAAACTATCCACAAGCCATGGCTGGCAAAAGCTTGGCTAGATTTACTGCAAAGATATATCATGGCCCGATTATAACTGCAAGAAGTTGGAAACAACCGAGGTATCCAATAATAGGGAAATGGTTAAATTATGGTATAGACAAACAATGGGATACTATAATATTATTTTGTAATATATATTATGTTGTGATATATTATTTTTACAGTCATGAAGTCGCTCATATTTTTACCCCTTTTGTTCTTTATTCCAACCTGCTTCTCCAACTTCCAACCAGGATGATTTTCCTTTGTACTGAAGAAGAACTTTTAGAATTTCCCTTGGTACAGGTCTGCTGATTGTAAACTTCCCGAGTTTTTGTCTAAAAAATGTCTTTATTTTGCCTTAATCATTGAAAAATAGTTTTCCTGGGTAGAGAATTCTAGGATGGCAGTTATTTCCTTTCAAGTCACTGTAGATATCATTCCGGTGTCTCCTGGTTTCCAGTAGTTGTTCTGATAGAAGCCAGCTATCAGTCTAACTGCCCATCGGGGATAAGCTCCTATAAAGATGTCTTTTTCCCATGGCTGATTTTTAAGTTCTTTCTTTGTCTTTGGTTTTCAGTAGTTTTACTATATTATATCTAGGTGTCTTCTCTGTTTTGATTCCGAATGGAATCTGTTGGGTTTTTGAGTCTGTGGATTGATGTCTTTTATCAGGTCTGGAAGAAGTGTCTACCATTATTCCTTCAAATAACACTTCTGTCTGATTTTCTCGCTCCTCTTCTACTGTGACTACAATTCCAAATATGTTAGATCTTCTCTGTATATCTACTATGTATCAACTACAATCTTTACCTTGTTTTCTGTACCTTGTTTTCTGTATTATTCAGCACTTTTATTTCTCTTTGCTTCATTCGATTGTTTATTTTGACCTATCTTCCAACTAATTCTGTCTTTAGTTTTGACTAATCAGCTCTTCAACCTGTCCATGAGCGATTATTTTCGGCTACAACTTGTTTTCAACCCTAGAATTTACTCTTTTTTTTAAATCCTATCTATTTTTTAATGTTTTTTACTTCCATGGCAAACATTTCAATCTTGCTTTTTTATCTCCTTGTACAAGATAAACATCTCTGTTGGGGCGCATGGGTGGCTCAGTCGTTAAGTGTCTGCCTTCAGCTCAGGTCATGATCCCAGGGTCCTGGAATCGAGCCCCGGCTCTGGCTCCTGGCTTCGGGGAAGCCTGCTTCTCCCTCTCCCACTCCCCCTGCTTGTGTTCCCTGTCTCACTGTTTCTCTCTCTGTTTCTCTCTCTGTCAAATAAATAAAATTAAAAAAAAAAAAAGATAAACATCTCTGTTAACAGAATGTTTTATGGTTGTTATACTGGGAGTTTTAGTGTCTTGGATCCCTGAGAGTCCAAAGCTTGCTATTTTTCCAGTTCTCCTTTATATGGTCTTGTTCCCTCATGTGTCTAATTATCTTTGTGTGCTGGAAAGTACTTTAAAAATTATGTATGGAAATAATTTGAAGTGTAGGATGGGCTTACCCTCCTTCAGAGAAGATTGTGAGTGCTTCTGTCAGGCATCCGAGAACGGTTACAGTTCATGACTACCTTCATTCTGGTGCCAGGCTGAGATTTTTCTGAGCCACCAAGATGACAGGAAGCCAGGATGCAATCTCTGCTCAGGCCTTGAAGTCAGGGCGAGGGATTTGCAAGGTTCTCACCCTTGGCGGGCCCCAGATTCAGACAATGTTTTCTAGTCTTGAGAGGTCAGAAGAGAATGCAGCTCAACCTCTCAGATATCTCTTATAGGCTGACAAATGTCCCAGGACAAAAATGGGTACTAGCACTCTTTGTACACCTTTCTGTGTTACTGCACCTTCTTCCCAGATCTTGGCCTAATAATTGCATGATTAAAAAAAATGTTAAACTTATCTTGTACAGTTTTTTAAAGTTTCTTTTAGAAGGAAGCCTGGCCTGATTCACCCGGTCTACCATTGCAGGAATACATTCAAGAAAAGGGAGAGGGTGCTATTATAAGGGTCTAGTCTATTCTCCATTTGAGGGTTCCAGTAGCCAATACCAATTGTGAGGCATATACAAGGTAATTTTTTTTTTAATTCAAGTGGCTCTGCCACTTATTAGCAAGTCACTTTGATTTTCTGAGTCTCAGTTTCTTCATGAAACTTTCTAACCCTATTTCACAGGGTTAGAGCAGATGATGGATGCGAAATTGCTTTGTGACAAAGGCAAAAAAACAAATATTATCATTATTATTTTGGTATTTTCCAAATGTAATTTTGCTTTTTACTAATAAAGGTCAAGCTCTAGAAGTTTGCAAGTGGCTGAAGTATATTTTTCAAATAAATAAAATGTTTATTAATAATAGTCAAGCTCTTGAAGTTTGTGAATGGGTTATATCTATATTTGAAATAGTTTGGGATTCTTGGTTAGTTGGATGTGATCAGCTTCTAAAAATTTATTGAGCTTTATATCCACAGTGTGGGCATTTTTATGTATATAATTTTATATTTCAATAAAATGTTTAAAAACCAAAAATTTAGATCTTATTTGAATGGGTAATGTATGCATATGGGATAAAATTTAAAAGGGAGAAAGGGGTAAAAATAGCTTTTCTTTTTATCCTGATCTTCAAACTTTCGGTTTCACTCCTCAGCAACCACCACTGTTGGTTTCTTTTCTCTTGCTCCAGGGATTACACAATGCATACGTGTGTGTACAGGTGTGTGTACATACATGATCCCCCTTTTTAAACTCAATGTCAGCAACCTGTACATGTTGTTCTGCAACGCACTTTTTTCACTTAATATAAATCATTCTGTAGCCCTACTTACAGACTCACTAACAGTTACAGCTACTTAGTATTCTGTTGTGTGGCTATTCCATAATTTGTGTACTAATATTAGATATACCACTCTTTTGTACTATGTACCCAAGAATATTATTTACACACCGTTTGTGTGAATGTATCTTGGGATACATTTCTAGAAGCGGAACTGCTGATTTAAAGAGTATGTCCAGAGGTGCCTGGGTGGCTTGGTTGGTCAAGTGTCCGACTCCTGATTTTGGCTCAGGTCATGATCTCATGAGTCATGAGATCGAGCCCTGTGTGGGGCTCTGTGCTCAGCGGGGAGTCTGCTTGAGATTCTCTCCCTCTGCCCCTCCCCCCACTCATGCTCTCTCACTCACTCTCTCTCTAAAATAAATAAATAAAGCTTTAAAAAAAAATAGTGTGTTCATTTAAAATTCTGATATATCCAGATTGCTTTCTGTAGAGGTTGTACTAAAATACACGCCCATCAACAATGTATGAGATTTGAGAGTGTCTGGTTCTCCGTACCCTTGCCAATATATTAAGCTTCTTTAATTTTCTTTCCATTTGCCAGTTTGATAGGAGGACAAAAGAAGGAAAACAAAGATATCTCCTTGCATTCCTTTTATATGGGTGAGGTTGAACATTACCATTTGTGTTCTTAGTGCATTTTTTCTAATGATCTGTTAGCCTTCTTTTTATTGGTTTGTGGTTTGCAAATATTCTTTGCTAATCTGTCCTTTCACTTTGTGGTTGTTTTAGCCACAGAAATGTTTTATTCTTATGTGGCCATATTTACTAATCTTGCCTTTAGACATAAAGACTCCATAGTATAAAGGTGTTGATGCTCACAAAATTACTTTAAAAAAATGAATATAAACCCAATAAAAATACCAGTGAGTCTTTCTTCTTCCTTCCTTCCTTCCTTTTCTCTTTTATTTTTTTCTTTTCTCTTTCCTTTTCTTTTCTTCCTTCCTTCCTTCCTTCCTTCCTTCCTTCCTTCCTTCCTTCCTTCCTTCCTCTCTTCTTCCCTCCTTCCCTTTCTTCCTTTCTTTGAAAGTAGACAGGCTGTTTCTAAAGTTTGCATGGAAAAATTAAAAATGCCTAAATAATCAGAAAAAAACTCCATAAAAGTTTAATGAATGGCAACTGTACCCATTACACATTTTAAAATATTACAAAGCTATATTAATTAAATCTGTAATAAATTACCCCAAACTGGGTGACTTAAAACAAGAGAAATTAATTCTCTCTCAGTTCTAGAAGCTAGAAGTGTGAAATCAAGGTGCCGGCAGGCCATGCTCCCTCTGAGACTCTGGATTGAATCCCTTCTTGCCTCCTACCTTCGGATGGTGGCTGTCAATTTTGGTGCTCCTTGGCTTGAGGTTACATCACTCCAGTCTCCACCCCTGTCATCACATGGCATTCTCCCTGTGTGTCTCGTGTGTGTATACAAATTTCCCGCTTTTGAGGACACCTGTCATATTGGTTAGAGACCCACCCTACTCCAGCATGATCTCATCCTAGCCAATTATATCTGCAATGACCCCATGTAAAAATAAGGTCATATTCTGAAGTCCTGGGGGTTCTAACATATCTTTTGGCGGAGTGGAAGGGAATGGACTCAATTCAACCCCTACTCTGACGGCATAGATAGATGTCCACAGACCAGAATGGAGACCAAACTAAACCCGGATATATCTGGGGATTTGGCATATTATAAAAATGAAGGAAAGACAGAACAACTGTATAGCAATTTGGAAAAAAAAAAAAGTTGGATCACATCCTTCCTTTTTATACCAAAGTAAATTCCAAATAACAAACCTTTGATCCAAGGTTTAAAAGAAGTACCGGGAGAATGAGGGAATCTTAGGGTAGAAAAAGCCTTTCTAAGCCGGACCTAAAACCCAGAATCTGCAAATTTACTTGTAAAAATAGAAATTAAGATAGATACGACATTCTCCTCACTGTGACAGCACCTCATTCGCTTCTGGTTTCTGGGGTGAGTGCAGAAGACACGCAGTTACAGCTGCTCTGCTGGGGACTATGGGTGACCCTGGGCACGCTCATGGGGGCTGCAGGCAAAGCAATGCTGAGGTGAAGGTGATGGAAGACTGAAAATCGCTGAAATAAAAGGATAAGCTACCCATCACTCTGCTGGGCATTGTAGATTCTAAGACCAAATTTGACCAGTGGCCCATATCAACTTAGGCCAAGGTTGGCAGATTTCCTCTCCTTGTACCTCCGTTCCCTGGCCCCCTGCCTGTGGTAGTGTCTAATCCATCACAGCCCTCTGAGCGAGGTGATTCTCAATGCAAAAAGCCCCAGGTAGCTACTACCTACCAATACCAGATGAAGCCTACTGGCCATCCTGGGCTTGACCCATTACAAATATTGCCTCCACTGAATTACGTGTTAGTGTGATACCCTTAACTTTACCTGTTTGTCTTTAGAAGAAAGACCAGCATTCCGGGTTTGGTTTTGAAAACCACATTTGAATTTACTGTACACCTATTCTTAGGCACATTTATTATGTCTTCTAGCATTTGCTTTTCTTCTGTTCAAGTCCTATGTCTGAAATTCGTCTTAAACTTTAGTGCCAGGATAAACTCTCTCCCCCCAAAATGCCTGGCATCTCTCTTTTTTCTAGTAACGAGAAGCAAACAACTTGTGGTTCCCTGTTTGCCTTGGCTACTGAGACACTCGGAACAAAATTAAATGCTCAATAACAGGAACTATATGAGGTCTTTTTCCTCCTTTCTTTGTCCTCATTTTATATGGCTCTTTTATTAACTTCACTGTTCACATATCCTTTACTGTAAGCCACCCCAGAGCCAGAGAGCGTTTGCAGCACATGGTACAGGCCTCACTCTCTGGGCCCCCGGCCAACGCACCATGGGGTGGCCCCCTAGCTCTCTGGAAGGCTCCAGCTCTGTACTCTCCCTTGCTGCCTCAGGCCTGCTGGTGACAATGACCTCCGGAGTGTTGCCAGCCCTGGGCCACCAAACCCTCCCTTCTTCATCTCCCTAAACCCTGCCATGCTTTTGTATGCAGTCCCTTTATTAGGCTCTTCTTGATTACCCACTTCACGCAGGCCATCCATTTCTAGCCAAGACCCTGTCTGCTACCTACAGTGAATGTCCTGGGAGTGGGGCTGGGAAACAGATCCTCAGAATGGGACTGGGGATAATGCTGCATTGATCCCGGACTGAAGGAGTGAGCAACAGGACACTGGAAAGCCCCGGCATGTAGCGGCACGTCAGTCATTCAAGGTGTCACTGGTAACATCATAGGAGAGGAAAGCAAAGCAATAGGAGATCCAAGGGCTGAGAAACAGTCCCTGTGGCAAAAAAAAAAAAAGGGGAGGGCGGGGGGACTGGAAAGACAGTGAGTCACCTCGCCACTTCTGATGGCCCCCGAGTGTATAAGGAGGACAGGGAAGACAAACTACAGGTAGTTGTTTATGGTCAGTGCTGAACCCAAGTGGGAAATCAGAAAGCCCTGACGGAATTCCTGCAGTGTCTGTGGTTGCGGGAGAGAAATGGCTGTCCAGGGCCTGACTGCAGGGCTTGCAGAGTTGCACTGCCAATTAAATAAATGCTCCGCCGTGTCTGGTCTCTCATGCTAAGGGCGCGGATGGGAAAGAATGGGACCCTGAGCTATGTGTTGACACAGAGGAGGCTGAAGACTTTGACCTCTAAATCCCTTTGCCTCAGCCCCAGCCAGCCTCCCCGGCAGGAACATCATTCCACGAACACACCTGGGACATTACAGCCTCAGGACTCACCCCTCACCCTCCTCAGGGCCCTCCAGGCCCCAGGAAGAGGTTGATCCCAACATACCCCAGATGGGAGTGACCAGGCCTGCAGTGGGAGGACAGAGCTATACACTGAAATGTGTGGCAGGACCTCGTCTATCTGCGCTGGCAGGAGTCTGGGAAGAATCACAGTAATGGACTCCAAGGGTGTCTGAAGGACAATGAATTATAAAAGGATTGCTGGAGCCAAACTTCTCAAAATGGAATCCAGGGTTTTAACATGTTGGCTGGAGCCCTCAGGAATGGTGTTCAAATCTGCTAGACTCCTTGTCTGAAGCCGGTGGTCAAAGTGGCCTGGAGTCAGCACCCCCAGATGCTGGCCTGAATGGACTACGGTTGATGACTCCCCGCAGCTCATACAGAGTCAGTCCCTTGGGGCAAGAATGGGGTGGAGAGTGGGTATGGAGGGGTAAACAGAAATTACCCAGCACTCACTATCTCTGTCCTTGATAGTGATGAACACTGAGGCCTCCTCATGAGCACCATTTTTAATGTGTTGATGAAGGGGTGTCCTCAGGCCCACCTCTGGAGGGCATCGTTAAGGGGTGCACCACAGGCCACGGTATTAACTTCCTCTGGCTGCCATAACAAATAGCCGCAAACTAGGTTTTATTCTTTAAAGTTCTAAAGGTAGAGTCCAAAACTGAAGTGTGGTCACGGCCATGCTCTCTCCAAAGCCCCAGGGGAGGATCCTTCCTTGTCTTTCTCGGTGTCCTCTTTTTATAAGGACACCAATTGCTATGAACGGAACTGTGTTCCCCGGAAGTCATGTTGGAGCCTTAACCTCCAGTACCTCAGAACGTGACTGCATCTGGAGGGGTCTTTAAAGACATAATTACATTAAAATGAGGCCTTAGGATGGGCCCTAATCCAACCCGACTGGTCTCTCTAAAAGGAGATCGGACACACAGATAAAGAAAGGATGCACATCCACGTGAAGAGGCACGAGGGTGGCCATCTCTGAGACAGGAGGAAAGCAAGCCTGCAGACACCTTTGACTTCCAGTCTCCAGAATTGTGAGAGAAGAAATCCCTGTGAAGCTACCCAGCCTATGGTGTTTGTTAGGGCAGCCCTAGCAGACTGGTACACAATCACATCGGATTAGGGCCCACCCTAATTCAGTGGGACCTTGAATTATCTTTTTTTTTTTTTTTAAGATTTTATTTATTTGAGAGAGGCTGAGAGAGCGCGCAAGAGAGAGCATGAGTGGGGGGAGAGACAGATGGGGAGGGAGAGACAGACTCCCCGCTGAGCAGGGAGCCTGATCTAGGGTTCAAACCCGGGACTCCAGGATCATGACCTGAGCCAGAGGCAGACGCTTAACTGACTGAGCCACCCAGGCGTCCCAGACCTCATTTTAACTTGATCACATCTGCAAAGACCCTATTTCCAAATGAGGTCACATTCATAGGTCCTGGGGGTTAGGATTTCCAACATACCTTTTGGGGGACACAGTTCAACCCATAATAGCCACCAGGGGATCAGTTGGCCAGTTTAGCTGGTATGTTGTCCCCAGGGACTCCAGCTTTCAGCCCAGTTCAGCCAGTGAGAGGCACTGGCAGAGACCGGTGGGTGGGAAAATGGGGTCAGAGGACTTATTCTGGTTCCTTCTCACTAGGAAGTGAAAGCTGGCTCGCTCTACTGCAGGCCTGTCTCTGTCAGGCAGCTTTCTCCACCAGGCCCTCTCTCTACAGGTTCTGGTAGCTCTTCTTTTTGTGCATCTTCAGGCTTGCGGGGTGGAGAGAGGGCATCAACAGCTCCCCAGTGTTGCCAACTGCCCCCAGTACTGTACCCTCCCCCTCACTGGTTTCCCTAGACCCCCATCTACACATTTGCAGTTAGCTCCTTTACGGACTCCTCCTCCATCAACCGGTTGGAGTGAGCCCTGTTTCCTGCTGGGCCCTGCCGATTACCAGGCCATCTTCCAGGCTTCTTTTGGGGTTGGGGCGTGGTGTATTTATCCAAGCAGGATTCTTCCCCTTTGCTAGGCAATTCTCTTGATTACAAATCTTGGGGATGGTCCTCAAGGATCAAGTGGGGGGCAGCCTTGATCCAGACTGGGGATTTCATAGGCCGAAAGATGGCTATTACAAGATCCAAGAGGATTTACCGTAGTTCCACTGCAAATAGCCAGTTTCTTTCCTTTCTCTGCATCTTGTGCGTGGTTTTTGCTTCTTCCACTGAGAAACGGTCTTCCTCCACCCCTTGCATTGGGCCTGGACTCAGGAAATGCTTTGGCTGATGGGATGGTAGCAAACGTGAAGCAAACAGACTTGGGAAGGTTAAGCACACTATTCTTAGACCTGAACCACCATGTGAACAAGCCCAGCTGGGCTGCCGGAGACTGGGAAACACATGGCCCAGTCACCTGCTGCCTAGATGACAGCCAGCCAGCGAGTTAGGTGTTTGTACATTTGTGGTTTCCACACCACCACTGACACTGGTTACCTTCTTGCCTTTTCTAACTTCCTCTAACCCCAGTGTTCAGCGGTCAGAAGGCGAGAAAAAAAGCACTGAGGAGTGGCCGAAAAGGTAGGAGAAAACCAGTCACGTGCGGAGTCCTAGAAGTCAAGAGAACAGTGTTTCTCAAGGAGTGCTCAATTATCGCAAATGATGGTCGCTTAAGGGGAGTATCGAGAATGATCCAACAGACCTAATACCACAGGCGACCTTTAGAAGAGCTTTGGTGAGGAACAGGAGAGAGAATGCAGAAAACTTTTTCAGGGAGGGAACTGGCAAAGGGAGAAGTGGGCAGTCGTGGGAGTAAGACCCAGTGTTTGGTGCTACGGCAGACAAGGAAGGCAGACAAGGAAGGGAGGGCAGCAGGGAGGGGCGAAGTGCTACCAGGCCAGATAAGGTGTGACCGAGAGTTCCCCCAGTTTGCAATCTGATGACCTAGTGAGAGCCTGGTCAGTGTGAAGCAGAGGGTGGGGCAAGAGGCAGAGGTCAGGCGGGGACGACTCAAAGTTTTTGCTACAGGGAAGGGCACCAGAGGGAGCCAGGGCTTTGTTTATTCAATGTGGCCTTGTTCTGGTTTGCATGCAAAGCATGTGACTATTTGGTGAAGAGCTAGCAGGGAAGGCAGAGGAAGGAGAGGCAAGACTGGGGTCCTGTGATGAGGGGATGGGATCCAAATGACTCTTTCTCCCCACGTACAGAGGCAGGTGCACTGGCCACGGATGGAATCCCAGCCGCCAGAGTTTCAACTGATAATTCACGTGAACTCACAAGAATCTACTAACATTGCTCCATGATCAGGAAGGACTGGGTCACACATTCATCACTGAAAGCTTCTACCTCCCATGCCTAGCACAGCAGTTCCAAGCTGCCATCCCAGCTGCAGCCCCTCCGCTGAGGCATGAGGCATGCGGCAGTGTCCTGCCAGTTGGACATGGCTCCGACACGGCCCGCTCCCTTCTTCCCCACAGGCCTCAGGTTCTGGCCCTACTTCCTCATCATTTCAAGAGGAGAGCAAGACCCACCTTCCCTGGCTACTTCCATCCACCTTTCTGGAATGCTTTCTGCGCTAGGCTTGTAGCACACAATTTTCACCCATTAATAATAATATTAATAATCAATTATTAATATTATATTAATAGTATTACTATCCCACATAACTGTTTCATTAGCCAGATAGCTCCCCACCCTGGTTATCCATAGCCCTTGGCTATTAGGAACACAAGGGTGAAGCCGACCGTGGTGATCAAGGATCAGAATTCAAGCATCGTTTCTTCCATGTGCTCATGAGTCACTAATTTCTAGATCTGTGGAAAAAATGAGGCTTGAGGGAAATGAGTCACTCACATCTCAGAGTATACTAAAACATGCCCTTCTACTTCTAAAATGAATCACAGAGCGCAACTTAACACACATTTTCAGCTACAGAAAATACATGAAGGAAAGAATTATTAAAAAGTTCCTTTATAGCCCACAAGGGAATCTCTCAATGTAAACAACAAATCTGGATGAAATACTTTAATCCAAGTCTGAAACTTCCCATGCTGTAAACCTTCCATGCTAGTTAAAAGCCAATCTAGTTAAAAACTGGAAACTGGGATCTCCTAAACCTCACAAGCCCCACCCTTGGTTTTCATTGACCCTCTCTTCTGTCTGGAACCCCCGCTGTCCCCACCCAAAATTAAACTCAAATGTCTCCAGACTCAAATTCTTAGTCTGGACTATTCCAACCTATTTGTAAATACACTGTTCTTCAAGTGTTCTGTTTCTGTTCTCCCCAACCTTGTGCAAGGGACTGTAAGTTCCATAGGACCAAACTGTATTTTTTCTTTGTATATCAAGAAGACCACCTCAGAATACTTCACACATACCAGATACTCAACAATTGTTGAATAATTTATATGAGACTACTCTAGAATACTTTTCTGGCTAATTACTACTATTCTGCAGGTTAATTTTGTTTCTTCTTATGATTTTGACTTGACAGCAGGAACAGTAAACTACAGCATACAGGCCGAATCCAGCCCACGAGCTAGTAAGAATCTTTTGTTTTCAACATTCCTTAAAGAAGTATGCAAACCCTGGGTGACAGACGTTAAGGAGGGCACATGATATAACACGTGGGTGTTATAGAAGACTGATGAATCGGGGCACCTGGGTGGCTCAGATGGTTAAGCAACTGCCTTCGGCTCAGGTCATGATCTCAGGGTCCCAGGATTGAGCCCCACGTCAGGCTCCCTGCTCAGGGGGGAGCCTGCTTCTCCCTCTCCCTTTGCCTCTGCCCCTCTGCCTGCTTGTACTTTCTCACTCTATCAAATAAATAAAATCTTAAAAAAAAAAAGTGATGAATCACTTACCTCCACCTCTGAAACTAATGATACATTTTATGTTAATTTAAGTAAAAAGATTTTTTTTAAAAAAAGGATGCAAACCCAACACTATAATCCTGCATAGCCTGTAATATTTACTCTCTGGCCCTGTATGGTGTACTCCTGACAGAGCCTCTAGACAAGAATGTAACAAATGAGTCACGCTGCGAGCGGGATGACCAAAAGGGCCCTCCGAAACCCGGATGGCCCTCGAGACACCTCTCGACAAGATGTTTGTTTATCCTATTAATTTAGCAACTCGGCTCTGAGCACCCGATTCTGTGGACAAAACCCAAGGGATCCGACCACTCTGGGGCTCACTGTAGCTGCCCCTCACCTTGCTCACTGTAGGTGAGAAACAGTGAGTAGGGAAAATAAGTAGCAATAGGAGGAATTCAAGTTCATAAAGAAACTTCCTTGAATTTAATAAAGATGCTAAAAATGTTTTTTGCATTTTTTTTAATATTTACAGTTTCTTTTTTACAAAGTTCTGTACATAAAAATAAATATACAGAAACAACCCCATCAACTGTCTGCATCAGTAATCCTCGCTGGTGGGCTCACCATTTACAAGGAAGACATCATTCAACGCAACCTGTCACAGAGACTGTCCTACCAGCAAGGACTTCTAACGTGAAGAAGCATCACTAGGTCTCTTTTATCAAGATTTTTTAATCACCTGGAGGGCTTTATCTACCAGCTAGCAATTACCCATGAAATCAATGACTGCAGTCACTGGCTTTAGTGAAGTGTGACCGACTGTCACTACCACTAGTGGAGATGTCTACATCCTACTCGGACTTCAACCGTTAAAAGATGCAGTGTAGTTAAGGACAGAAACAAACCCCACTCCCCTTGGCTAGTCACTGTGAAAAGTGTGCGTAAGGCAATTGAATTGAGGGTTACGGATTCATCTTGCTAATGTCGAAAGCGACACTAACAAGATTCTTAGCCTCATCCACCCGATGACGGGCCTCTGCGTCCAGGTCTCCAAGAGCAGGCTCCACCTCCTTCACCAGACAACGGGTTGTAACCTAGGATGAGAGAAAGGAGGCAAAACAGTATTGGGAACATTCTGCATAAAACATAAAATCGTGAGCCTGACATGCAAAGCACTATGAAGATATGGATTCTATTCTCACAGACCTTTTCATAAAACCTGTAGCTACCATGTGAAAAAAATACTTTTTTCTGTGATTGCACCTTGAATTACTTTCTGGTGGGAATAAAAGAAGCCATCTAGCTTCTTGGTCTTAACTCCTCAGAAACGTAAAAACTCTCCAAAACACACAAGAAATTTGCCCCAAAAAACCTCTCAAGATGGCTGGATTTAAGTATATGAAGGCTTCTGCGACAGTGCTTAATAAATAAAATGCATACATTCAAATAAGGACTGTGCAAGCTACAGAAAATAAACTAAAAAAAAATCAAAACAGAATGGAACTTGCCCCTTCTATCAGTCAGACCTGGGTCACATATGTGCCCTTGCACTCACTCCTAACCCCACCCACTCATTAGCTTCCCAAAGTTAATGGACATTTGGTGACCAGGTTGAGTGCTCAGGCTATAGGCCAGCGAGACCTTAACTGAGGTGGTTTTGCTGTGGGATCTTTGGGCAATAACTCCCCGTGCCTCAGTTCCTTTATTTGTAGAACCGAGCAAGTCAGAGAGTATCTGCTCAGGATCGCTGGGAACACTGAAAGAGACAATGCACAGAAGCAAGTCATGCATTACATTTTCTACAATGGGGGCGCCTGGGTGGCTCAGTCGTTAAGCGTCTGCTTTCCGCTCAGGTCATGGTCCCAGGGTCCTGGGATCGAGCCCCGCATCGGGCTCCCTGCTCCTTGGGAAGCCTGCTTCTCCCTCTCCCTCTCCCCCTGCTTGTGTTCCCTCTCTCGCTGTGTCTCTCTCTGTCAAATAAACAAGATCTTAAAAACAAAACAAAAACATTTTCTACAATGTCCACTCCTCTCCTAAATATCACTGCTGTTTGCTCTAAAAAATACCCTTCCGGCATATTTTTTTTTAAAAGACTTATTTACTGTAGAGAAAGAGAGAGAGCACATGTGTATGGGGGTGGGGGTGCGGGGCAGAGGGCGAGGGCGAGAGAATCTCAAGCAGACTACCCACTGAGTAAGGAGGCGGATGCAGGGCTCGATCCCACGACTCTGAGAGCATGACCTGAGCAGAAACCAAGGGTCGGATGCCTAACCAACCACGCCACCCAGGTGCCCAGAAGGGATGGGGCTCAGTCTGTAAGGGCGGTCCCGCTTGTGTCCGCGCTGCCTTAGAGCCCACATTCCGGCCTCCCCGTGGTCCTCCCAAGACGCCAGCAGGCTTCCACGCCTATGCCTCCGCAGCACCTGCACAGAAAGCCTCTCCTCCAATGGAGAATAAAAGTATTCAGCCGAGAACTGGCTCCTCCACAAAGTATTCTGGTGCCTTTGCCCCCTCCTCCTTCGGGATTCATGTGGAACTGCTAGCAGATCACAAGCATGACTTATTTTCATTTGTGTGTGAGTCACGTCTTCCCAAAAGGATGTGAGGGACCTCAAGAATGGGATGGGGGGCGCCGGGGCGGTTCAGTCGGTTGAGCAGCTGCCTTCGGCTCGGGCCATGACCCCGGGGTCCTGGGATCGAGCCCCACGTCGGGCTCCCCCTGCTCTACAGGGAGCCTGCTTCCTCTGCCTGCCACTCCCCCCGCTTGTGTGCCCTCTGTCAGACAAATAAATAAAATCTTAAAAAAAAGAATGGGACGGAGACAGACAGCGACCGTACCACCCAGAGCGCAGAGGGGGTGCGGGCTGCGCACAGACAAAAGCGCCGAATAAACATCTGTCCGTGTCTCCTTGAGAAAGTTATTTGCAAGAAACAAGGTGGCCCCGGCTAAGAGGACGAAAACCACTGTGTTCTAGCCCCGTGACGCTCATCTGAAAGATGGGCAAGCTAGCCCTCACCCTGCTTACCTCCTCCTTTTCCAGGGCCGTGTGGGACTAGGGTGAGATGCTTAAATCCGAGGGTCACCATGACAGTTAAGCACTGCAGCAATGACTCACCTCCCTTTTCGATTTCTTATTCAATGTTTGTTTATTTATTTATTTATTTTTTACACTGATGGGACACTGAGGCCAAGGAGGTTACAGGCCTCCTGGAAGCAGGACCTACACCCACATCCATGCCCTGGGACACTGGGCAACAGGGGCATTGGACTCACCAGGTTGGCGACCGCCAGCCATTAAGGGGCGTTTTGCATGTGTTTCTTTTATTTATCTTCATAATCCCAAACTTAGGAATTAGCTTCAATTTATATATAATAAAAGAAAGATACAGAATCTTATTTTTAAAAGGCAAACCTACCCGGTAATTGCTCGGAATACTTTAGTGTCTGGTACTCACCACCTCCCCGCAGAGGCTTCCTGTCAGATTTTCGGTTTGGCAGGACCGATGAAGTAGAAGGCCCAGGACTGTCTTCTTCGGGAGGCTTTCTTGTAGGTCCTTTGTAACTTTTCCCTTCTTGCATGCTGTCCCACATTTCAATCTTCTGTCTCCTTTTTTGTTCTTCAAGCTGAAAAGAAACGCACGTTACAGAATGAATTCATAAGCTACCATCTTTCTCAAAGAAAATGCTAATTTTGATGATTTTTTTATTTAAAAGTCCTGTAAACCAAACCTTTACCTGTTTTCTTTAGTTAGTAACACTGCTGTCATCTAGTGCAATGAGTTTAACTCACAGAAACATTTTTTTTAGGATTTTATTTATTGGGGCGCCTGGGTGGCTCAGTCAGTTAAGCATCTGCCTTCGGCTCAGGTCATGATCTCAGGGTCCTGGGATTGAGCCCCGTATCAGGCTCCCTGCTCAGCGGGGAGTCAGCTTCTCCCTCTCCTCCCCACTCATGCTCTCTCTGGCGATCTCTCTCTCTCTCTCTCAAATAAATAAATCTTAAAAAAAAAAAAAAAAGGATTTTATCTATTTGGGGGGGTGAGCATGAGCAGGGAAAGGGGGAGAGGGAGAGGCAGAGTCCCCACTAAGCAGGGAGTCAGACTTGGGGCTCAATCCCAGGACCCTGGGATCATGACCTGAGCCGAAGGCAGAGGCTGAAGGCAGACGCTTTACCGACTGAGCCACCCAGGCGCCCGTGTTTTTGTAAACTATTAAAGAAAGCAAAAAGTGTCACGGAAGAAAAAGTACCAATTCAGTTCTTCGGCAACATGCCCACAGTAGGACATTTTTGTAACACAGAAGAACTCTGACTTGGGATGGGTGAGCGTGGCTGGCAGGCCTGCTCTGTTGCCGCCTGGCCGAGATACCCGAGGAAAGCCGCTTAATCCCTCTGCTCTACAGACTGTGAGGATCCAAAAAGGGCAGATGTGAAAGTGTTCTGAAAGTCAAGTACTACTGGAAATATAAAGGAAAATTAATCTCAGCAGAAAACTGTGCACGACAATGCGCACTTGAGAAAGCTTGTAAGCACACAGTGAGCAGGCTCCCAAGGTGGGAGGGGAAACCCAGTGCACTGGACCTTTGCTCTGCTTCCTACTCCTCGAAGGGCAACCTGCCTGTTGAGCAACCAGGTGCTGCATCTTACATATGCACGAACCTTCGTGCACTACGTTTCTCATTCCCCATGGAAGCCAGACCAGAACTGTTCGCTCTGGTTCCAGTTAACTGCGATGTCACTGGGATATGTGAGGAGATGCCTTAGTAAGCACATTTCCAGAAAATTTCTCCACGCCTTTCAGGGTCCGCTGCTAACCCCTAATACCTGGCACCTCATGCTTCCACTGTGTGCAAGGACAAGAGGCCCAGGGCTCGAAGGCTAGCCTATACTCCTGGCGGACATGCCGAGCCCCAGGACATGGAACATGCGGACAAATCCTGGGACCGCAAACAGGAGAGCTGATTCAGCTGTGGGTCGGGCAGACTCCCATCAGTTCGTTATTATTGCTCTGCTTCTAAGTGTAGGAGACAGAACCCCATGCGCTGTAACAATCTTAAAAGCGAACACAGGCTTTTGTCTCTTTTCCAAGTTTGGGGGGCTCACACTACAATTTTATTTTATTTTATTTTATTAAAGATTTTATTTATTTATTTGAGGGAGAGAGAATGAGAGCCAGAGAGCACGAGAGGGAAGAGGGTCAGAGGGAGAAGCAGACTCCCTGCTGAGCAAGGGAGCCTGATGTGGGACTCGATCCCGGGACTCCAGGATCATGACCTGAGCCGAAGGCGGTCGCTTAACCAACTGAGCCACCCAGGCGACCGCACTACAATTTTAAAAAGTGATCTTTTAAAAGGATTATTTTCAGCTACATCAGCAAACTGCATAAATGATCAAGCTAAACACACACAAAAAACTCAGACGCTGAAGTCATCAATTCTGACATGGAGAAGGAACTCAACTTATTCTACGGCTCTTGGAACAAAGCAATAATAATTAAATGGTTGGAGATCAGCAAAGAAAAAAACTAAAATAGAATGGCTCAAAAATGGCATCTATGTATACTATGTTGCCATTTCAATGAAAAATTTTTTTTTTTTTTTTTTAAGATTTTATTTACTTGACAGAAAGAGACACGGCGAGAGAGGGAACACAAGCAGGGGGAGTGGGAGAGGGAGCCCAACGCGGGGCTCGATCCCAGGACCCCGGGATCAGGGCCTGAGCCGAAGGCAGACGCTTAACGACTGAGCCACCCAGGCGCCCCTCAATGAAAAATTTCTATGTGTGTTTATATATAGATAAATATTTCTAGAAAAATACCTAAAAACCTAAGATGGAATGCTTGGGCAGCAGGAGGTGGAGGAACAAGGAGATCAGAGACTTAATTTTCATGGTACAGATGTTTATAACAATTTTTTTTTTTTTTTACTTTGTAGGATTTAAAAATTTAAATAAGTAACAGCAATGTGGCATTCTAAGTTAGTGATTGTGTTTAAGCTAAAAAACTGCAACTGAACAGAGAGGAAGGCTGCCGAGACAGGGTGACCAAGGAGAATGAATGTGTGGAGTAGGTGTGGCCTTATTCTGTCCCTTCCTCCTGGGCTCCGGCCAAGCTGGGGAGACCAGCCATGTCCCGGATGACCACGCAGAAACCACAAGAGCCTCTAGCGATGGCAGAAAGGCACAGGACCCTGGAAACACCAGAGACACAGGCAAAACCAACAGGAAAACCCATTTCTCTGCTGCCTTAGAGCATGCAGAGGCTCTCTTCTGAGAGGACGAAGAAGGGCCCAGAAACATCTGCATTGAAACTTCTTAAGAGAGCAGAGACTACAACTTGGTTGTTTCAGTTATATAGACTGGGTCAAATCTGGTGGGCGGTCTTGCTCCTGTGAAGGGCAGCACAACCCACCAGATGCTCAGGTCATTTCCAACAGTTGTCCTTGGTTCCTTGGTTCTTCTTCACCCCGCCCCTCCTACCGCTCCCCAATGAAACCATGTGCCCTTAAAAAATCTTTCAAAATCTCCTGCGCCCCATCTCACCACTGCTGCCCTCCCCCTGGCTCTCCTTATTTCCACTGAAGAACGGCCCCACCCAGTTATATCATGTGAGATACGTGGCTTGAAACAAACAACGGAGCAAGAAGCTGAATGTGTACTCTGTGTGCCCAGCGGCATGGCACCGGAACACACGGTTTTGGGTGAGAATACAGCGCGAAGAAACCACTGAAAAGCAAAAAGGTAAATAAAAGAACACCTTTTTAAAAGAGTATTTTCCCCATAAACAGTTAAGATACTGCACAAGGAAAGCGTGCGGACCGATACTGAGCTAAGTGGAATCGATTCTGCCATAATTAGTTGTTCCAGTACCTGATGGGTGGGGAGGACATGCAGGCAAACATGCTTATACACACACACAAACACACATTCTTTTACCCACAAAGCAGCAAAATATTTAAGACCATGTATTCAAACTAAAACCAGCTCATACCTGTCTTAGTTTTTCCTTATGCTTTTCAACTTGTGCATTTAATTCTTCTTGCATTTTCAAACGAGCAGCTGCTAAAGCCTCCTGTCGTTTAACAACAACATCGGGTTCTAAAATGTCAGGAAAAAATTGGAGAAAAAAAGAAGCTCTTGAGGGTCCATGTTATTAGAAGGATACAGAAGTACCGATGTCAGGCAATGCAAAAACATGTATTTTACATGAAAATTCTCCTGTTGTGCATAAATTTTACTGCTTATGGGGGCAGAAGACTGTCCTACCACCATAATTCTTAGCCCTAGTTAAAGATCCAGGGCACCAGAAATCCCTATTAGAAACATGTATTTCTGGGCTCCCTCAGCAATTCCAATTCAGAGAGTCTGGCATAGCCCTGTGACTGACATGTAAGTGGTCTCAGGGGCATCCTGAGACTCCATTCCACAACCTGGACATCTAACATCCAGTCTCCAGGCTGACCAGAATTCAAGACAACAAGTTTTCTGACTATTAGCCATCACTTATTTAGCCCAGATCCATACCACAAAGAGGTAAAGATCCTTAGGCATTCTGCCCTTGTTTCTACAGAAAAGGAAAATCCTTCCAATTAGCATTAATGCAAACTAGCTCCCCAGCTTTATCTACGTTTTATCTGCTTTGTAAAAAATAAAGCAGAATTATATAAATATATTGTCACGTTCTCTATCTACTCACCTGTTCAGACTACCATGTTAAGAACCACCACAGGGCAACTACACAGTGGTGTGGCTAATTTTTAAAGAAGAAAACAAAGTAGAACTACATGTTCACATCAGCACTTTCCAAAAGTATAAGCAACCATCACTACCTACACAGTGGTGGAAAAAGAGCAACTTAACTGAATCCACATAAACTGGGCCAAAGTATTGTGGTGCAGGTAGCAACGGGTGTGTGTCTGTGTGTGTAGTGGGAGAAATGATTGGAACTCTATCTTTAGAAACAAAACAAAATTACAGTTCCACTTCACAGAAATGAAAATTTTGGTAACGTGTGTAACTATCGGGTCATTCTTAGAATAAAATCAAGTGTCGATTTTTTTAACCAAATAAATGTTCCTAACAAAATTGTGCAACAGCACAACATAATACTTTTGACCGCACATTTACTTTTCACAGTGCTTCACGAAAACAATTAAGCCTCTTTAAAAACGTCCAGTCTAATGTATCACATGACCTCACTGATATGAGGAATTCTTAATCTCAGGAAACAAACTGAGTATTACTGGAGTGGTTGGGGGTGGGAGGGATGGGGTGGCTGGGTGATAGACATTGGGGAGGGTATGTGCTACGGTGAGCGCTGTGAATTGTGCAAGACTGTTGAATCACAGATCTGTACTTCTGAAACAAATAACGCAACATATTTTAAGAAAAAAGGAAAAGAAGAAGATAACAGGACAGGAAGAAAAGGGGAGTATGTCAGAGGGGGAGACGAACCATGAGAGATGATGGACTCTGAAAAACAAACTGAGGGTTCTAGAGGGGAGGGGGGTGGGGGGATGGGTTAGCCTGGTGATGGGTATTGAGGAGGGCACGTTCTGCATGGAGCACTGGGTGTTACGAACAAACAATGAATCATGGAACACTGCATCAAAAACTAATGATGTAATATATGGTGATTAACATAACAATAAAAAAATTAAAAAAAAAAAAACGTCCAGTCTAGCATCATCTCATAAACCTACTCTTCAGTTGTAAGAGTGGGCCTCCCCCCGTGAGCACCTCACTCGTAGAGATGGCTTCACCAGGTGACTAACACTGCCACCCTCTTGAAATCCTGCATCTTACGCAAATGTGTAACTGTAATCTGTAGTTTGTTGTCATATGTACAGCCAACAATCAAAATGACTGAGAGAATGGCAGGACCACAGTTTCTTGGGAGAGAGGAGAGGTATGTTTGAGTGAAGGACATTCTTAAGTCTTTCCACTAGTTACTCCTTTTGTGTTACATTTGCTTTTCTCCCCAAACCCAGTAAGCGTGCTGAGTCAGAAGAGTGATTTGTATTTAACTGAGCTGTCATTCTCAAAACGCTTGACATTTCTTTTAGGTATGTCCTCAGAAACTAGTTTCTACCTCACGAAAAGGCTACTGTTTCAGAGGGACTATGTTTTCAAAACAGCCAAGAGTAATTTGAAATCAGATCTGATGAGGAAGTTGTGAAATCAAAGTGTGGTGGATATAAAGAACCAAGGCTGAGTTTCTTGTCACTCGCAATGGTTCTAGAGATTCAACAGGCAGACCCACAAGTATGGAGAAGCTGTGAAGTTTTCCTTTCAATCCATCCCATACATGAAAAACCGTTTTTGCAAGATATGCAGTGAGTGCTCTACACACCATCAAGTAGGTTTTCCATCTCATTAAAATCTCTGAAATTTAAAAAAAAGCTGTTGCACATTCCCCAAAATCAATCCAGAAGCACAAAATGGCTTTCCTTTCCTACAGATTAGAATCATGAACTTCTTACTCTTTCTAATAGACTTTTAAATACTAAAAGAAATAGGCGTAAAGCCACTGTCTTCTCTTCTGTTACCAGGCACTAACCCACAGCAGCTGCAGCTCGGTCCAGCTGCCTCTGTCTCAAGGCCCTCAGCCGGGTGGAAAGCTTCTGAAACACCACGTAGAGAAGGATGCAGCTGAAGACGATGTACCAGCCGTAAGTGGCTAGCAGGGAGCCCACTGAAAAGAAGAAAACAGTTTTCAGGAAACTGAAAGTCATACCACTACTAGACTTTTCCATAAAATTCAACGAAGGCAAAGGAAGCGTAGCTCCTGCCCTCAAAACCCTCCGGGTCTGGTCGAGGAAATGACCTTCTAAGTAGGCAGTTAAAAGAGAAGCGAGCACAATTCAGGGGTCACCGAGAAGGGACTTCTCAACCACCAGGGGAGTTGAGGGGCAAGTCCGGAGGGCGGAGGGCACCGCAAAGCGGGTTTTGATGGGTGAAGGGAAGTTTATCCGACTCAGGAGGGCAGAGGCCTTTCAGACCTCAGGAATTTATAGAAAGCGGGGGAGGGGGGACCGTGGGAGCCGACAAAGCGCCGGGTATGGAGCGGGAGGGTGACGCGAGGCCTGGAGGAAAATGCCCAGGGCCGAGAGGCCTCAGTCTCCGCAACCCAGAAGGGCTTGCTCGGCATAAAGTAAAGGATACGCGCAAAACAGGGCCCGACGGCGCCGCCCGGCGAAGTGCGGCTCCGGGAGAGCCTCCGCGAGCGTTCCAGGCCCTCCTCCCGGACCTGCGTGCGTCGCCACCCGGCTGCCGGCCAGGCCTCCCCAGGCCTCCCCAGGCCTCCCCAGGCCCGGCCGGGTGCGCAGCAGAGGACAACCCACCGAACATGGCGACGCCCGGGGGAGCTGGCGGTACGAGCCCGTGGCCCGCGGCCCGACTCACCCGTGACGTGCAGGTAGCGAAACCCCTCCGTCTCCAGGGCCGGCCGCGCGGACAGCAGCTGCCCGTCCCGCTCCATGGCCGCCGCCCAGCCGCGCGGCCAAGCCGAGTCAGCTGGAGTCTTTCGCCTGCCGGCCCGCCCCTACGTACACGTGGCGCGCGCCCGAGACCAGCGTCCCGGAGTCCCGGCCAATCGTGACGCGACCCGGCCCTGAGGGCTCGGCCAATCACGGCGAGGGCGTGGCCAGCCGGGCGGGGCCGGGAGAGCAGGAGCGGGCGGTGGCAGACACGTCGCTGCTGGCCGGGATGAAGCCGTGTGACGGGATCTCCGGGCCGACTCCCTCTGGCAGGTTTACTTTTGTACTGATTGCGCACCGAGGTCACGGGGGGTTAGGGGCCGCCTGGAAACAGGATTTGCGCCCACATCCTTGCCCCGGGCCCATTGGGCAACAGAACTCGACCGGCAGAATCCCGGCAGATGAGGGTTGCCGCCGGGGTCCGCCCCCAAGGGGTGCAGATGAAACCCTGGCAGCCTCCTCCTCCAGCTGACCCCGGTTGCATTTCAGGCTAAGGAAGTCCCGCCGACCCTCGCGGTTCTCCGCCCCCCCCCCCCCCCCCGCCCCGAGCCAAAACCTCTTGGGAAAGAATTAAAGCAGTGGCGCCAACACGTATCGACTCCCACTGGGTGTCACAGGCAGTATTAGTTGTTTATGATAGTTTCCTGGCTGTTGCCTCGCCTGCAAAGCCCTCCTCCACCGCCTTCCACTCCTCTCCCATCACTCCGCTCCCGAGTCTACTTTCACCACCCTACTAGAAATTTGAGCTTGAGTGTTTTTAGAGAAGGCTTTGACGTGAACACACCTAGCTGTGTCTCGAGAGGAGGGTTGAGAATCAGGAATACGGTTGTGAAAAGACAGCTAACGGGATGACGTCAGAGCTTTTCTTCACCTTGAAAATGGGCTCTAGAAATGGGGAAATGGAGGACTCTGGATTTTGTCAATTAAGGCTGTAAAGACAGCCATTGACTTGATGAGTTTAGGAGGGAGAAATGTTATGCCCTCCTTGATGTTTTCCTCTCGCTTGTAAAAGGTGATGAACCATCACTCTTTGTTTTGAAGTGGTTTCTCCCTCCATCTGGCATCTTGCAGGAACTCGATGTGCTAAAACTGAACTATTTCTTGGGATTATGGCTGCAATACTTGATTTGGGATCAGCTTTAAATATACCTTGTGTATAAGTAGTGATAACCGAGTCAAGAGATGGGCGTTGCCCATCTTGTTTGGTTATGCTCTGGACATTAGGTACACTATACAGTAGGAGTCACTGCTCATGGAAGCGGTTGGTGAGGACCTCTCTTTTCTCTTCAGAGCGTTAATATCCTGAAAAGGGATATGGCACAAGTTTCAATTAATGCTTGGTAAGTTCATTTTCTTACAGTAACTTAGTGGTTAAGATTGCTGGTGGCTTGGGTTGGCTAAGAAGGTTTTTAACAGATAGTTCCCTACCCTGACAAAAGGTGTCAGTTTAAGATGTGAAAGTTTCAAGAATGTTGCGGTGAACATCATTTCAGAGCTCCCAGTGTAGCTCAGGAATTAGGATATTTGGAGTAGCTATGGAGGAAGATCCTACCTCGCAGAGATGCTACCTTACTGTTTTGCCAGCTTTCAAACCAAGTCAATGAATTGAGTCAACCTGCATATCATAAAAATGCCAAAATGTTGGATCTGGTAAAATGGGGGAGTAGAGTCTGCCTTATTTGCCTTGTTTACCCACCCTGCCCTGCAGTGTCTGCAGGCATGAAGATGGAATAAATTTAACATTCAGTTTCTATCATTTAAACAAAAATAGTGAATAATTCCTGTCACTCAGGACTTTGTGATATAAAATAGAAACCAGCACAACAGTAATGAAAATAATGCATATTTTTAAACACCAAGAATAAAGTACCTTTGCATACTATTATCAACTAGTGTCTCTGTTTACATATGTATTCACAGTGTGATGAATAGTATATTCACCTAAAATCTAACAGATTTTGGGCGCCTGGGTGGCTCAGTCGTTAAGCGTCTGCCTTCGGCTCAGGTCATGGTCTCAGGGTCCTGGGGTGGAGCCCCGCATCGGGCTCCCTGCTCCGTGGGAAGCCTGCTTCTCCCTCTCCCACTCCCCCTGCTTGTGTTCCTGCTCTCGCTGTCTCTGTCAAATAAATAAATAAAATCTTAAAAAAAAAAAAAATCTAACAGATTTTGAATTACTACGACGCAAGGATGAAGGGGTTTTGCATCAGTTCCTAGCACCATGCTGTTCTTAAGTTCCCACTGATAGAAGTTATTCTCCCTAGCCAGGCTTATGCGTTACCTTTGTCCCTTTAATCAGGGTGTTATCATCTCACCTAGCTTATCTAGAACCATAAAGTTATTTCAGCACACACTTTGTTCGATTTAACTGCTCAGGGCTTATTTGCAAAAACAGGACAAAGATCTCCCAACCAGTCACGGACCACGGTCGACTAAATGACCAGCCCCAATTCATCATTCCTTCTTACAGCCGTGTCCTCGCAATAGCCTCCAGGTGGAAGGAGCATTATTTGACCATCCTTTGGCTTTGGACTTGGCTGGGTGGCTTGCTTAGGTTAATGACAAGTAGGCAGATGTAACAGTGAGGCAGTTTTGAACGTAGGTCTTAAGAAGCCTCTAGCGTTTCCGCCTTGTGCCATTGCCCATTTGACTGACTTGCCCAAGAATGATATGCAAAGCTGAGGCACCCTAGTTAGCCCATAGACCTGCAATGAAAAGCAGAGCCAGCTGTGAGAATAAATGGCGGTTGTCACTTAAAAGCCTGAGTTTTGGAGTGGTTTGTTATGCCGCATTATTGTGGCGAGAGCTAACTGGTAAATTGCCTAACCTCACCTTTTCACAAAAGTATCTGGAACAAGACAGGATTAAAGGGTGTTCTTGGCTAAGGGAGATTACAGAGATGGCAATCAAACAGTAGTGTTTCTCAAACTTGACTGGCCCTTTCAGTGACATTCTTGTAGATTCCTATTGTGGCATTTAAAGATTTTATTTGGGGGGGAAGGGGCAGAGGGAGAAGCAAACTCCCCGCTGAGCAGGGAGCCTGACACGGGACTTGATCCCAGGACCCTGGGATCATGACCTGAGCTTAAAGCAGATGTTTAACCTACTGAGCCACCCAGGCGCCCCCTACTGTGGCATTTAAATTATGTTAAATATCTACATATGTAAATATATATATAGATATAACTACATACATTTCCTAAATTTATAGTTCTTAGAATCTCAAAACCTACTAATTACAAATGCTGTTACAGGATTTCCTTCTTCAGTGCCCCAGTTCTTGTTCACACCATTCCAAAGAATGAAGAGGTAGACAAGATCAAGAGTGGTGGGCAACAACAAAGTTTATTGAGTGATAAAGTGATAGTACAAAACTCCCAAAGAGGTAGGGGATCCCGGAGGGTTGCCATCCACTTTTCCAAGTCTAGGGGTTTTTATGGGCTTTGTTGGAAGGCTGTTTTAATGATTAACCCTCCCTGTGCCTGTCATCCAATCAGGTTTTGTCATCTGTCACGTGGGAAGGGGTGGAGGGCTCCTTCCAGGGTGGTGCAAAATCCTTCTAAGGGTGGTTTCCTCTTGGGTGTGGGGGGAGCACCTTGCCCCAGCCTACCTTTCTTCCAACTACCCTTAACCAGTATTACAAAGCTATTAATATTCAAATCAACACTTTTTTTTAAAGATTTTATTTATTTGACATAGAGAGAGAGAGAACAAGTAGGCAGAGAGGCAGGCAGAGGGAGAGGGAGAAGCAGGCTCCCCACTGAGCAGGGACCCCCGATGCGGGACTCGATCCCAGGACCCTGGGATCATGACCTGAGCCAAAGGCAGCCCCTTAACCAGCTGAGCCACCCAGGCGCCCCAAATCAACATCTTAATGTAGTTCCACAGAAATAAAGTTCTTTTGAGTGTTGCCATGACTGTGCCGCCGGTACCAGTTTCTACTATAACATGATAGAAGCTGTCATCTTTGACTGAACCTCATGTTCTACAAAACTGCACATTGAAACCATGGGGCTTCTGGGAAAAACTGGGTTGAGGCAATCCCCATTTTTCAGGTCCTGAGACACACAGATATTAGTGGAGCTCTGAGCAAAGGAGCTCTCGCATTCATCTTGTCAATTTTTGCAAAAGCCTCCGTTGGGACAATAGCATAAATACTGGAGCAAAGGTCTCCTTTTGTTTTTTCTCAGCAGCCCTCAAATCCTTAACCATGAGTCATTAAACTGGTGCCAAAGTAATCCCGTTTAGGCCAGATCCACTCAGGTCTTGTGTTATTGCTAAGGATTGCCCACAGTCAAAGCCAGGACCCGAAGTAAGCTGGAGGTAGGGAACGTGACTGGAGGGAAATGAACTGCAACCAAATGGTTATCACTGAGGGTAATGACCAGAGGCTCATTCAGAGTCCCCTTAAGCGGTAGCTCGTAAATGATGGCAGCAGGGAGCCTCCTGACTAGGGTGGCAATAGCCTCCCTGGATCCTAAGCGTGGAGGAAACTGTGGACTCATTTTAGTTGTCCTGACAAGCAGAAAAGGCCGACTCATGGCTTCTGTCATGAAAGATGTTGTCGAAGCTAAATTCTAATCCAGCCCAGGAAGATCTCTAAGACCACCCCACCCCCACCCCCAAGGCCTTCTGTTCTGATTCCATGTACATTTACTAACACCTTGGTGAGGGGGGACAGCAGAGCATCAACTGCAGAGTTATCTTCCTCGCAAATTAAATTGACTTCTAGTTTATAAATCCATCTATTGTCTATTTGGGTTAGTTCCTGGGTGCCTAAATGTTCCAGGAAATCATTAAAAAACATCAACCTCGGGGCGCCTGGGTGGCTCAGATGGTTCAGCATCTGCCTTCGGCTCAGGTCACGATCCCAGGGTCCTGGGATCAAGCCCCACATCAGGCTCCTGGCTCAACGAGGAGCCTGCTTCTCCCTCTCCCTCTGCCTCTCTCCCTGCTCATGCTTTCTCTCTCTCTCTCTCTGTCTCAAATGAATAAATAAAATCTTTAAAAACAAAACAAAACAAAACATCAACCTCCCCATCTGTCCAAGTGAGGGTAAAACAGCAGAGCAACGCACCCTGGTTTGGGCCATCAGTGAATGGACCACAGGGATCTGTCCTTGAGGGAGTTGAAAGGTGTCAAGTAGACACTGAGGAAGGTGGTGAGGGCAGTCTGGAAATCTTGAGGAGACCTGTCTTCTCAGGGACTGCACCAGCCCCCACAGGATCTTGCATTTGAACAAGGTGCCCTGGAAATTCATAGCACACTGGGGTTGGAGAGCACTGGTTTAGGGTCATACTGAGGAAATCTGCAGGCCAAGTTCTCCTGATACCCAAGTTCCATGCCCTTTCTGAACGCTCTGCCCTCTCTTCTACTGCATGGAGGTTTAGCACCACTGTTGCCCACGGTTCCATCTTCCCAGCTAGACTGCCAGCTCCTTGAAGGTCGAGGTCCTTCATGGCTTACGCATCTTGTGCACACTTTACAAGAAGGACAAATCGGCCCAGCAGCAATCACCCACAATTGTTCAGGGGTCTACTGACAAGAGAGTTTCTCACATTTTGTTTAAAAAGAAAACAACCCAGACTAACACCAGCAGATGAAAAGATGGGATGGTGAAGTTGCTCACCTCCACCACATTGTTTTTATGATTAGCCTATAAATTGGCCATAAAAGGGTGTGATAAATGCAACGAAGCATCCAGAAGCCGTGAGAGGACATTGCCGTAGCCTGCTCACTGGGCAAAACCACCTCCCCCCCCCCCGCCCCCAACCATGTCTTAAATGCTGGAACGTGCTGGCCCTCTGCTCAGATTCCAACAAGCAGGAGTTGCATTCCCCTACAATTTTTCAAATCAGTAATTAAAGCCTACCTGCCTTTAATGAAGCTGTTGTTATTCTTTATATGGGGGAAAAATGCACCAGATTGCAGAGTCTTACCAACAACCACTGGCAGCACGCAGATAATCTTGAGTTTTATTAAGAATTTAAAAATCTAAACATTTTATAGAGGCCTGGGAAGCCTACCTAGAAACACTGCCCTCGGGCATTTCCAACTTCCACATGTCCGTATACCTCACTGCGCTGCGCACCCCCCGCCCCGCCCCATGACAGACAACGTGGCAGCACAGTGAATGTCGTGTTTTTACTATTTGTAGAAAACTGGCATTTAGGTTTCAAAATTAGTAATATTACAAAATTACCAGCAGCAGTCTTAAGCCTTTCAACAATGCTTATGAACTCCACTTAGCTGACCCAAACAAGGCTATTATTCCAAGTTCAAAAAGCAGGACTTGTCCCAAGGAGGCGTATCATACATCCTGCAGATACTCAGGCCACATTGCTCAGGACCCATTTGTGACCGTGTCTTCTTCCATCTCCTCTTCACCATCATCATTGGGGCCTAAAGAAGAACACAAAGCCAGATGTCATACTCAGTTCAGAGCACGGGCTCCTCTGGATGCGAGTGGCCATTCTGTGAAGCTACTGCATGCTAGTTCCTGGACTAGGTACAAACCCAACCACAGGAGCTTAGCGTCCAGAGACCACCTCTTTGGCAAGTATCGGAAGGGATGGTCAATTCCTAGGCAAAGGGTCACAAAGGTGTTTTATAAAAGTCAAACTCACTGTATGACATTCAAATAACCCA
This sequence comes from Callorhinus ursinus, assembly GCF_003265705.2. NCBI lineage: Eukaryota > Metazoa > Chordata > Mammalia > Carnivora > Otariidae > Callorhinus > Callorhinus ursinus. The sequence goes on from NW_027397109.1 coordinate 6,690,589, forward strand.
TTTTGGCTGCACTGATAATTCCCTTTGTTGTGACGGTAAAAAGCTTATGCTTTGTGTTTTGTTCTTACCGCTACCGTAGGCAAAGAAAATGGGAATACTCAAAAGACATCTGGATACCTACTACATGCCAGTTAATGGGAATACTCACTGACTTATTGTGTCTAAATTAGAGAAACCATGGCAACAACCAAAAGTATTACATTTGTTCATCAACTTATGACAGATATTTGGGTCAATGTGTTCTGAAAAAGGAAATCTTTTAACTGTCAGTGTGTGGGGAAATTATTCTTGTTTAAGCCTACTGCTTCTACAGTTAGCCCCAACATCAGATTTCTAGATACAAAACTACCAGGATGAGAATGTCAGTCAAGTTTTAGTGCACTCAGAAGCCTCGGCCCACTGAAATCTATGGAGTACCCTGAACCATGTCTCCCTTCCTCTTCCCAGTGAACCACCAGATCGCAGTGAAAATCCAAGAGATCCTTAGGCCCAAATAAAACATTTCAGGGGAAACAAATCAGCTCAGTAATTCTGTCATATGACAGTCACAATAAGCCATTGTGATAAAGCCTCTTCCCCCACCTGTCACCACTGAGCCTTGAAAACCTTTGACATGGGGCACCTGGGTGGCTCAGTCAGTTAAGCATCTGCCTTTGGCTTAGGTCATGATCCCCCCCGCATCGGGCTCCCTGCTCAGCGGGGAGCCTGCTTCTCCCTCTCCCTCTGCCTGCCTGCCTACTTGTGATTTCCCTGTCAAATAAATAAATAGAATCTTTAAGAAAAAAAAAAAAAGAAAGAAAAGAAAACCTCTGACAGGTTTCTAATGCTGAGAGAGGACATAAGACCACATCCATCAGTCTACAGGGCCCTGTGTGGCCTACTGCATGCGTCCTCTGTTGGCCCATCTCACCACTTCTCCCTGTGCCTTGAACTTCACTCCCACTGGCCTCTTTCAGGTCAAGTGGGCAAGGCTCCCGTTTGCCACAGGTGCTTTGCCTGTGTGGTCCCCCCTTCCCCCCTAGAATGTCACTCTGCCTTTGTTTAGTTCAGCAATTTGCAAACACTTTAGTTTTAGGACCCAAAGAGCTTTTGTTTATGTACACTTATCAATACCATGTTAGATTCATCAATACTGTATTAGACATTAAGATCAAGTATTTTAAAAAAATAGTAATTCATTAAAAAAAAGTCTCCATTACATGTTAACGTGTACGTTTTTCTAAAAAAATATAACATTTTCCAAAACAAAAATATTTAGTGAGAAGCTTGGCATTATTTTCTATTTTTGCCTCTCTCTATCATGTCTGATGAAGAGCCGTCAGCTGGACCCCGGTACTGGCTTCATCAGTCCACGCTTTGTCTTCACTGAAGGAAATGAAGAATATCAGCCTCACACAGACGTGCAGCTAGGAAAGGAAGGAGTATTCTAACAGTCTTTGTAGACTTTTTGTGGGTTTTCCTGTTTGATGCTATGCTAAAACGTGACAAAAGTGGTAGTTTCTTAAGGGTTAGTTTGCAATGTGGAGTCCGAAACCTTATCAATGAACTTTTCATACTCTCTTACTTGAAAAATCCATAGATCTACCTTTTCTTTGAAGTGACTAGTTCGCTTCATGTTCGAGAAGATGCCTGCCTCTCAAATAAAACAAATGTTCAAGTGCATGGAGACAACCCACCAACTTAGGCATGCGTTTGTGCATACTCTCATCCTGTCACCCAGGAGATCAAAAGATATGCACTTAAAAAGGTGACATTTAATAACATTAATCTCTTTGCTTCGTGAAGGATGATCTTAAGTGAAACATTTTACTAAGAGAGTGCACAGCAGTTTAGAATGAGGACTGCTAATACATTCTAGGCCATGGCCTTGACCTGTGTCGAGGCCCCAGCAGTTTGACCCACCATTACTCTTGCGCGATCAGTGCAAATGTTAATAGCGGTGGTAAAAGCAAGTAACACCTTAGCGTTATCATGCGAAGTTTTGACCTCACAGATGCCCACAGGCTCAAGGGCTATACAGTGAGAACCACTGATCTAATTAATGTCTTACTCATTTTTAGCTTCCGTTCAGACATGACTTGCCCAAGGGAACTTTCCCTGAGTTGCCAGTCTAGGTAGAAGCACCCAATTACATTCATATCAAAACTCGTAATACACATTATTTTGGGTAGTTTTTACTTTACACCTCCAGCACCCAACATCCTGCCTGACACAAAGTTGGCATTCAAATATTAGAATAGCCAACACTCAGCAAAAAATGTATGCTCATGTCAGACACTGTGCTAAGTGCTACCTATAAACTCTCTTACTTATCCTCCCAAAACCCCTTTGAGGTTGGTACTATATGTTATCTCAAATTTAAAGATGAGGAAACGGACTTAAGATTAAGTGAGGCTGAAGAAATTCACCCAAAGACAGAGCTGGTGAGGCTAAGATCTGAGCTTCATGCTGTGTGGCTCTGAGGCTTGTGTTTCTAACCAACTACTAAGGAATCTAACACACACACACACACACACACACACACACACACACACACACACACCCCACACACACACGGGTGAAAGTCCACACGGTTCCCTCTGGTGTTTGGTTACACTGCATGGCTAGGGAATAATGTATGCTTCAACTTTTACATAAAAAACCCTCAGAGTCCGATGCCAGAATATTCTCCATCAAATAACTTATCCTCAAAGATCATATAAAGGGATTTCGCGTACGTTAGAGGCTAACATTCCTGGGTCATGGCATCTGAACTGTTTTGGAATCACTTCAAGTGTAACATTAACTGGGCAGCCCACAGACAAGAACACTGTGTCCTGACCTGATCTGCGCTCCCTGCCAGGTATCTGGCCAGACTGCAGCAAGCCCTTCAGCCGCTCCACTTCAGCCAGGGTGGATGCATTTGCTATAGCATTCTGGAGGATGGAAAACAACGGAGACAAACCATTAAATGCATCTAAGGATCCACCCAGAAAACCCTACACAAGTCCACAGCAACTTTGTGAGCTGGAGTATTAGTTTTGTTGGCGCAAGAATTTTATTGTCACATTGAAATCAACCCAAGACTGAATCATAAATTCCCAAAACTGGTAAACGGATGTGGACCCGCTCTGCAAGAGAGCCAACAATCACTGCAAATGTCCTAAAATTTGAGTGAATTCAAGCATCTATTTGGAACTATGTTACTGGATAATTTAGGAAGCAATATTATGAAATGAGGATTTCCCACTGATCATCAAGCAGATCTTGCGAACAGCAATCTTTGAAAATAAAAACTAAGGCAAACACTGAGCATACTAAGGTAACTAATTGTTCAAAATAAAACATATCCTGGGAAAATGAGAAAGAACTAGAGCTGCCTCTGCTTTGACTGGCTCGTGTAAGTAATTCAAGTCAAAGTCAAGTAATAACTTTATGCTAGTTCCTTCTTACACAGAATACAAGCAGGAATCTAACTGGCGGCGGGGGGGGGGGGGGGGGGGAGCTACAATGTTTAGAATTTGGTCTATTACATATTTCATGTCCTAAACCCATGGCAACTGTCTCCAGTCCAAGAGTTAACACATTATTACCTTGATTGCTTCTACATCCCCTGGAGATGGCCCGCCTTTCTTTTTGTCAGTTGGCAAACCAGCACCTGGGTTGAAACTTGGGAGGGGGAGGGAAGAATGCAACTGTTAAACCCCGACCAATGGAAGCTGCTTCTCTTTTACTTTCAAAAAAGCTTTTGAAAGTAATTCAACCAGTGTAGTATCTTATCTTTGTTAACAAACTGATACAAGAAACTCTCTCCTTCAGAAACACCACCCAGTTCTCATCTTCCTCTAGAGAAAAGGCAGGAAGTATACAATGTTGCATTAAGACTAAACACGGAAGGATTTGCTAACCTGGTAGAAATCTCATGTGATGTGTGGACCATTGTTGGTCACGGGCTATCATCACACAAATTCAATACTGTATTAGGCACAGGTGTTTTAATTCTGTAGGAGGCAAAAAGCCAGACAGATAGTGTTTCTGAAGGTGAAGTGGAGTGAAGTTGGATATCCGTATCTTACGTTTTGCTTCTCCTGGCAATATCCTTTGCAAGTTGTGCACCCCGTTTGCCCTTGAACATTTTCTCTGCTTCCTGACGCTCCTACAGCAACACCACACACAGAGTTAATGGAAATAGGAATACCACATGCATTTAGATGCATCCCTCAGAAAACACGGAAGAAAACTCTCCTGAAATACTGTGGGCTGGTAAAAATACCAAAAGCCAATTTCAAATAAAAGGAGACAAAGGCCTTGCCTTCTCTGGTGAGGCGCCCTGAAGAAACTTCCCCCTCCTAGTTTTAAGGAGGGACTCTGGAGGAACTAAGAAGGTTTAAAAAGAGAAAGAAAGAAAAACCAAAAACACTCCCAGTAAAGGGAAAATCACTCTAACAATTAAAGCTGCTGAAAAATGGATTATATTAGCTCCCCACGGGGGAATGTATCTAACAGTCTGCTGCTGACGGTGCTCCCGGTGGCTCTGATCCCAGGCTGCCTGAACGGCCAGCACTACTACACAAGACAGTGTACCCCCCCCAAGTCCTACTATAAACTCTGAGATGCAAAATACATGATTTAACATTTTCTTTCCCACGTTTTTATTACAAACCAATAGTAAAACTCATTAGGCAATTGAAAAAAATCAGTAACAAAGGTACAAAATAAAGCACATGAATCTATAACGACTTACAACCAACAGAACCATACTTACTTTTAGTTTCACCTTCTGGAAATCCAGTACTCTGACTTGCGGAACTTTATAAATTACGTACAGTCTGTAATGCTTCTTATTTGTTACAGGATTTCTCAGAATACTACAAGAAAAGAAATAACATAATGCCAATCTTGTTCATGGCGCAGCACACAAGAGGTCCATTTCAATAGCACCAGATGAGTCCATAAACTAAGGAAAAGTTCACATTTTTTCACATTTCGGTGTTATTAAGTTAACATTAGGGAAGCTTTAATAGAGCACTGGACCTAAAGGAAATATTTTCACTCCTTGTTTTTAAAAGGTCCTTCTTACTAACGGATTGCTTTAAATTCAAGGCTGGTAATGGTATTATTATAAGGGACCTCACTGTCACCACCACCAATCATTTCCATACCTTAGGTAAGTCAGTGATTTCAGAGATGCCAAAGGGTCCAGATCACCCTGTAAAAGAAAAGGCCACAGGTAAGAACACGGAAACCATAGGCTACTTTGAGATTCTGAAACGGCAGATGCCTTTGGAGCAAGGACTCCTCTTATATTTTTTTACTGCCCTAGCATCTAGCACATACTAGCACAGCACAGATGCCTAATAAATTCCTACTGACTAAACTGGTAAGTAGATTTGAGCTTCTTAAACTTACAATCTTAGCCCTAACAGTTTCTGTCTCAATAGCAGAAGAGACAAAAAATTTTTTTATTTCCTGCAGCAACCTCCAAAGGGCTAGAATTTAAACCAATGATTTAGAAAAGAGATGTCAAAGTTTCTGTAACTTCAGAGCAAGTTCTTCACACAGGGAACCCCAAACTGGAACCTGGGGTAACATGGTTCTCCCTGCTAATACCTGTACGCGCCTGGTGGTGGCGCAGGCGTCGCATCATCTTGGGGGCAGGCACCTTTATTCAAGCCTCCCTCAAACTGCTTCAGAGTCAAGGACAAGGAGTATAGTTAAAAAAATAAAAAAAAAGGACCCACTTATGGGACAAGAGTGGGTTAGTTTTTGAATCTTCCCAAAGCATCCCATAAAATATAGTACAACAAGGACAGCAAAAGCAAAAGCAAAAGCCTGTGGTCAACAGGTAGAACTAACAGAGATGAAAAGGCATTGTGGCAGGAAGCCTGAAACAGGAAGACGTAGGGACAGAGCACTGTGAGGACAGTGCGAGGCACACGGGCCCAGCGTGGGCACAGGACGCAGCAGAGGGAAAGCGGAGACGCACGGGACAAACCGGAGTGCTCCGAAACGACCAAGAGGCAGTGAGAGCAGCCACCAGCAGATGGGCACATGCCAGTAAGGAGAGCAGCAAGGCTGGGGCAAGGCCCGAGGGGCCAGGCAATTTGGGCCCTCAGTCTTAATACTAACCACAAATGGTGTCCTTTCCAGGACAATGCCCTACAAGGAGGAGAAACTGCTAGGACCAGACTGAAATTGAGCGGGACAGGGGCAAGAGGGACAATGAGGAAAAAGTACTGATAAAGGCAAGGGGAACAGAGCCAGGAGTTCAGAAAAGCAGCTGCCACTAATAACCACCAGAGGGAGCTCTAGAGCACGCTACTGGCATAACACCACTCAAAGAACTACACAGGATGACCTAAAAAGGGACAAAGACAAACATCGCATGATCTCACTTGTATGTGGAATCTAAAAAAAAAAGACCAACTCACAGCAACACAGAGCTGACTGGTGGTTACCATACCAGAGGCTGAGGGGTGGGGGAGAAGGGAAAATGAGCTATTGATCAAAGAGTATGAACTTTCAGTTATAAGATGAGTAAGTTCTGGAGATCTAATGTACAACATGGTGACTGTAGTTAATGATAATATACTACTGTATACTTGAAATTTGCTGAGAATAGATCTCAAGTATTCTTACCATACAAACAAAAAAGTAAATATGTAAGGTGATGGGTACATTAGTCTGGTAACAGTAATCACTTCACAATGTATACACCTATCAAAAATCACATTGTATACCTTAAAGACATAAATTTTTATTTATCACCCATACTTCAATAAAGCTGCAAAACAAAACAAAAAGGAACGAAAGGCAACTTTTGTTAAACTCACACGCAGACACACCCAAACTATGTAAAATATAATGATGATGACTTGATGGGTTTCTTAGACAGAATAAATAAATAATATGTTGGGAGGTATGAAATGTTTTTTTTTTAAAGTCACTATTGTTTAAGAAACTAAAGGTAAAAAAAATAAAGAAACTAAAGGTATTGGTTAAGTTGAAACTTTAGTATCAATTTTTAATTCCCAGAATACTAAGAGTGGGAATAAGTAATTCCTACACTATTAGTAGGAAAAGAAGAATGAGAGAGAGAGAGAGACAGAGAGAGAATGAACACAGTAAAGGAGAGAAAAAGAAATGCAGAATGGATGGATCAGTAATAACCTCCAGAAAAAAAGACAAACTCAAATACACCAGTAATTAAATTAAATGTGAACAGACCAAATACTTCATTTTTTTTAAAGATTTTATTTATTTATTTGAGAGAAAGAATGAGAGATAGAGAGCACGAGAGGGAAGAGGGTCAGAGGGAGAAGCAGACTCCCTGCCGAGCAGGGAGCCCGATGCGGGACTCGATCCCGGGACTCCAGGATCATGACCTGAGCCGAAGGCAGTCGCTTAACCAACTGAGCCACCCAGGGACCCCAAATACTTCATTTAAAAGAAAGACTTCACACTGTATTTAACAAAACAATCTTACCATATGCTGTTTTAATCTACAATATAAGGTATAGAAAAGCTGGAAGTAAATTTTGGGTGGAAAAAAATGATCATACAAATACTAACTAAAAGAAAGGTGGTTTTGGCATATTATAGCAGATAAAATAGACAACAAGGTAAAACAGCACTAAAAGAGATAAAGAGGGACACGGCACAGTAATAAAAAGGTTAGTTCATCAGAAAGGTATTAACAATTTAAAATCTTGTATAACAACTAAGAGAATTTCAAAATATATAAAACTAAAATGGACAGAACTCTAGGGAGACTGTCAAATCCACTACCATGTGAGATTTTGACGAACCTACTTCAGTAACTGAGAGCACAAACTCAGCCTTCATCTTTACAAACAATTTTAAATATAATTACAACATACACAAAAATACAAACAGCTCTGGGCACCTGAGTGGCTCAGGCCATGATCCCACAAACCCCATGTCTGGCTCCCTGCTCAGCGGGGAGCCTGCTTCTCCCTCTCCCCCTACCCCCCACATGTGCTCTCTTCTCACTATTCTCTCTCAAATAAATAAGTAAAATCTTAAAAAAAAAATTACAAACAGCTTCTATCATGCCACACATTTCCTATGAATGTGCGTTTTGGGTTGAATACCTCATATATTTTAGAAAAGACAGGGCCTCGGACCAGTGCTTTCTTACTTCTGGAGTCAAGTACTCCTTTGAGAATCTGAAGGAAGCTCTGGACCCAGTCCACCAGGAAAGAAACAATCATGGAAACAGGGAAGGGAGGTAAGGTCATAATAACACAAAATCAAGTTATATAATACAGACTTACACATCCAGTGTTTAAGTGAAAACTTTAGGTTACAAAACATTGTATACTATGAGCTCAATTCTGTTCAAAATTATACATACAGAGCAGAAACTTAAAACGCATCAAAAGAAATAGGTCACCATAATTACACCCAAACAGAAAAATAAAACTTGCCCCTTAGCTCACAGGAAAACCAATTCCAAGTGGATCACTGATCTCAATGTGAAGAGTAAAACAAGTTTCCAGGATGTAACTGTCCAACAAAATTTAACATGTTACATTATGTAACTGAATATTTTCTAGTAGCCAATTAAAAGAAAAATACAAGTGTAACTTATTTTAGTAGTTATTATTTAACCTATTATCCAAAACATTATCATTTCAATATAAAAAATTGATAACTTACATTTCTGGGGGTACTAAGTCTTTGAAACCCGGTATGTATTTTATAGTTCTTAGTACATCGCAATTCAGAGTAGCTGCTTGTGGCTACCATATTGGACACTGCAATTCTAGAAAACAACTTATGTTTACAGAAAACAACTCTTTCTGTAGTGGAAGGCTGACAGGCCATCAAAAGTACTAGCAACAACAACAAAAGACTGATAAATTGGACTACGCTTAAATTAGGAACTTTTCTATCAAGACACCCTCAGACTGTCAAAAGATGACCTACAGAGTGGAAAAGGCTATTTAACTGAAAGAAGCCCAGATCTTGAATTATGAAAAAGACAAAGCATGAGGACATACTTCTCTGGGTTTTCTAAATTGTAAGAGGCATGTAACACCTTTAATTCCTCCCCCCAAATACATTCCCCCCACGCCCCATTCGACTTACCAGTTCCACAAGACTATTGTTGGTGAGAATGAGTTCTGTCAGACAGGGTAGAGCCTGATCAAGTCCCTCACCTATACGGCTAAAATGGGGGAAAAAAAAAAAAAAGACTTCGTAAAAGTGAAAAGTAGGTAAGCTAACAATTTTATCTAAGTCCTTGTACAGAAGATTTCAGACTCCAAAGGTGGAAGAACTTTAGAGATCTTTCTTCCAACACCCTAACTGACAGAGGGAAAATGAAGCACAAAGAAGAAACCTTATCTAGGGTCACAGGGTTAGTTAGTGGCAGAAGTGCGATGATTTTAGAACCCATGCCTCCTGAGGATTCCATTACCATTTTGTCTAGTGAAAGCTAAGGGAAGAAGAAACTGTGTAGAACAAACTACTTAGGTTACTTCATGACTTTTGTGCAGGTAGCACAGAAATACAAGTGATTCTGCATTCACAGCTCAGGTACATGACAAACAACTACACTATAAGGGAATGGTTAACTCATATGAGAAATACGCCCACTTTAAAAAACCAAGTCACTGGGGAGCCTGGGTGGCTCAGTCAGTTGAACATCTGACTCCTGATTTTGGGTCAGGTTGGGTTATCAGGGTCCTGGGACAGAGCCCTGAAGTCAGGTTCCATGCTCGATGAGGAGTCTGCTTAAGATTCTCTCTCTCTCGGGGCACCTGGGTGGCTCAGTTGGTTAAGCGGCTGCCTTCGGCCCGGGTCATGATTCCAGAGTCCTGGGATCAGGGAGCCTGCTTCTCCCTCTCCCTCTCGCTCCCGCTCCCCCTGCTTATGCTCTCCCTCTCTCTCAAATAAAAAATAAAAAATCTTGGGGCGCCTGGGTGGCTC
>NW_027397109.1:6700624-6790002 GCF_003265705.2 Callorhinus ursinus
AAAAAAATAAAAAATCTTAAAAAAAAAAAAATCCCTGCCCTCAAAAAGCAGGAATTCTAAAAAAGAGATTCTCTCTCTCCCTCTGCCCTCCCCCAACTTGCATCTGAGTTGCACGCTCTCTCTCTCTAAAATAAATAAATATATCTTTTTAAAAAGCAAGCCACTACCAAGGCATCTGGATGGCTCAGTTGCTTAAGTGACTGCCTTCGGCTCCGGTCATGATCCCAGGGTCCCGGGATCAAGCCCCGCATCAGACTCCCTGCTCCTCGGGAAGCCTGCTTCTCCCTCTCCCACTCCCCCTGCTTGTGTTCCCTCTCTTGCTGTGTCTCTCTGTCAAATAAATAAATAAAATCTTAAAAAAAAAAAAGGCAAGCCACTACCTAGTACTAAAGACATTGTCTGTAGACCTTCAATAACATTTTTTGATAAAATTTACTCAGAGGTGATGAAAAAGGGTTAAAGAAAACTCCAACTTCAGTAAGTAATATTCAAAAATCAGTTGTAAAGAAAAACAAATGGCAGAGGATATGAGGTAGAGACACTCAGTCAAAAATATAATTGTTGGGGGCACCTGGGTGGTTCAGCCAGTTAAGTGTTTGACTCTTGATTTTGGCTCAGGTCATGATCTCAGGAATAGAGTCCTGCATGGGGCTTCACACTTTGAGGATTTTTCTCCCTCTCCCTGCTCTCATGTTCAGGTATGCGCTCTCTCTCTCTCAGATAAATAAATCTTCAAACATACACATACACACACACACACACACACACACATAAATAATTGAACTTTACCTATCTATTTAATATAATCCCTCTGATAATTACAATTATTGTTTTAGAAGCCAAAATATGTAAAAAACGGCATGTTTGTAATTTAAATATCTATTACCATGAATATGTAAGTATTTCTGAATAGATGCAAATAAAATGACACCAATACCAAGTTAATCTCTGGACCTATATGGGAAAAGTGCAGCTTGTTTCTCATTTAAGAAATATGTAGGCTCGGGCGCCTGGGTGGCTCAGATGGTTCAGCGTCTGCCTTTGGCTCAGGTCACGATCCTGGAGTCCTGGGATCGAGTCCCGCATCGGGCTCCCTGCTCCTTGGGAGCCTGCTTCTCCCTCTGCCTCTCTCTCTCTCTCCCTCCCTCTGTCTCTCATGAATAAATACGTAGAATCTTAAAAAAAAAAAGAAATATGTAGGCTCAACTGGCAGTTAAGTACTATGGCTTCTTCAGGGTTCACTGCAACATTACTCTAGGGGAAAAAAATTACTTTCCACTAACAGACACTTACCATATTCTATTGTTGTTCACTAATAATGTTTTCAGTCTTCTCAACAAAGGAAAACCATCCAGTTTCCTGATTTCATTGTCAGAAAAATCAATAGCATCAAACTGGTCTAAGGTAGCACCTAGATTTTCAATGACAGGAATTTTATACCCTGTAAAATAGAAGGAAAAAAACACACAAGTATTAATATGGTTAAAAGGTACATTAAAACCATAGCAGTACTTCACAGTAATTTGATTCAAAGCTTCCATTTATTCAGAAAGTGTTTACCTAGCATCTACACTGTGCCAGACACTGTGCAAATAACTGGTACATAAAATGAGGAAGAAGAGTCACATGTCCTAGCTGCCACGAAGCTTACAGTCTAGGGAGTGGACAAGAAGATGGTCATGACAACAGTGACAAGGGCTATGGTAATGAGGACACTTATTAATAGTAATACTGGTAGCTAACATTTGCAAGAGTATTTACAGGGTGCCTCACACTGTTCTAACCAAAGCCCCAGAAATAGTTAAATGGCATGAGAATTTACACTGTAAGCTGCTTATTGTCAGTGTCCAAGTCTTGTTCATACATCATGGAAGACAGTTCTTAACCTCTTTTGCATTCCCACAGGCCCGATTCATGGAACTTATCAGATATCCTCTACACCTCCCCCAGCTCCAATTCAGACTTCAAGGTCAATGGTTCATACACAATAATAAACCACCCTGTGAACAATTCACTCAAATACTCACGGATTTGTCAAAATGGGCCCAACTACTGTTCTGGGTGCTGGCAGAAGAAAGAAATGAACCCAAGCCACGGTTAAAGTACATAATTCAGAGCTGCAAGGGTTACACCAAAACAAGTATCCTCAACACTCAATGCACTTCAGATACAGCAAAGATCAATCTGTGCCGAGAGCGAAAGTGGTCAGTTACTACTGAATCGAACTTTTCTCTAAACTTAATTTCAACAAAATAAAAGCACTGGGCTTCGTCAGCAAGGAATCCAAACCAAAAGCAGAGCCCGAACTAGTGCTGCACCTCAGCCAGTGTTGTCCCTGTGGAGCCAAATCTCAGGCCTAAATTGTATTGTCTTATTCCCAGAAAAACTGCTCTTCATATCCTTCCTAAAGTCATTTCCTTGAAATGCTGATTAGACAGCTGCACTCCCAATTTCTTCGCAAGCCTAAGGTTTAAATGGCTACATGAATCTGAATAGTTCAGAGCTTCCACCACCTTACACAGGGCACTCGTAGTGCAAGCCTCTTTAAAAAGAAATTTCTTTTTAAGATTTATTTGAGAAAGAGAGCCCATAAGCAGGGGGAGCGCACGCAGGGGGAGCGCACGCAGAGAGAGCGCGCGAGCAGCAGACTCCCCGCTAAGAAGGGAGCCCGATTTGGGGCTCAATCCCAGGACCCCGGGATCACGACCTAAGCGGAAGGCAGACGCTTAAACGACTGAGCCACCCAGATGACCCTAAAATGTTTTGCTAAAAGGGACATATAAGACAACTGACGCTAATAACAAAGAAATCTTGCGGAAACAATCGCTTTTGTTCTCAGACTTCATTTCCTCCCTCGCAAATTATAGGTAATTAACACGTATCCTAGCTATACTCCCACATTAACAGTTCGACGTATTTACTGAGAACCAACGAGCCGCTGAGCACTAGGATTACATTTTCCCAGCTCTCAAACAGTTCAGTCTGCGAAATACGCCAAGCAAGGCCTAGCTGAGGCCCACGGGTGCGGATCCGGAAGCGATCAATCAATCGGCTGGGCGAGTGAGCAGAAGCGGGGGTAACTGAAGCCTCACAAGGGCCTAGGGATGGTTTTTGGGCTGCAACGGCAAGACTCAGCCCCCGGCGGTGCTAGCGCCGCCCGGCCTGGCGCTCACAATGCAGGCCTGCTGGCCAAGCGCCGGCCCTCCGCGCACGCGGCGGGGTGCGAACCACCCGGCTGCGCGGGGAGGCCCGCCCACCCCCCTAGACTTACCCCGGAGGTCCAGCTCGCGGTCCCGCACGGCGTTGGTGTACTGAGCCGCCTGCTCGATCAATTCTGCCGTCAGTTTCACCATCCTGCCGCCTCCCGCTGCCGGTACCACGGCCCGCCGGCTATTCCCGCCGCCTCCCGCCCGCCAGACTTCCCGGCGTCCCCCGCGCCCCGCCGCCAGGCAACACCAATCGCAGCCGGCGCATGCGCGCGCGGCTCCCCGTCCAGGCCGAAGCAATCAAAGAGCCACGCCCCCGACCTCGTTCTCTACGGAGGTTCGGGCGAGCGCTGAGCTTGTCTCAGGCTCTGGGTTCTTCCTTGGGGCGTATCTGGAGGAGGGCCCCTGATTCCAGATGTTTGCGTCCGCAAGTTAAGCAAAATGTGAAGGCACCCGAGTGGAACTATCTCCATGCATCGTTGCAGCTTGAGGTGGGAGGAGACGCTGTGTCTGTCCTCACTCCACCCAGGAGGGGCGGGCACCCGTGGGATCCAGTGAAGGGTCCAGGACTTCAGGTTCCCATTCCGGGCGGGTGCCTTGGCCCCCCGGGCTACCACGTGAGAACGAGGGCAAGGTCAATCACAGGGCCACTTCACTGGGATCGCCCTACCGCCCCGCGCGCCAGACCCGGCTCTGCGCCAGGTTCAGTTTTCTGTTAGGCCAGTGAGCTCCAGACCTTTAAATATTTAATGGAAGCATGATATAAAGAAAAGTGCGCAGACCAGGAATTTGCAACGTGACTAATAGCTACAGAGTGAGAACACCTGCGTTGCTGCCTCCCGGTCCAGAAAACGAACACTTTTCTGAAAGCCTCCCCGCCTTCCCAAGGCAACCAGGAATCGAACACCATAGATTAGTTTTGCTTGTTTTTGTTTGTTTGTTTTTTAAGATTTTATTTATTTGAGAGAGAGAAAGCACAAGGGGGGTGGGGTTAGGGGCAGAGAGTGAGGGAGAAGCCGACTTCTGCCGAGTAAGGAGCCCAACATGGGCTGGATCTCAGGACCCTGGAATCATGACCCCAGTGGAAGGCAGACCCTTAGCCGACTGAGCCACCTAGGCTCCCCAACTTTTGCTTGCTTTTGATACAAATAGAATCATGCAGTGTGCTTTCCTGCCCGGTTTCTTTGGTTTTGTATTATGACTGGAACCATCCAGTTTTCGTGCAGCAATGGTTTGTTTACTTTCGCGGCTGTATAGAATGCCATTGTATATCTTACACCATAACTTAGCCATTCTGTTGTTGATGGACATTAGCGTTGTTTCCTTTTGGGGCTATTCTAAGTAATGCTGCTATGCATTTTCCTGTACATGGATCCAATGCACACGTGCCTGAGTTTCTCCAGAAGTAGAACTTCTGGGACATAGGGTATGGTAAAAATGCCTAACAGGCCAAGAGGCTGAAATAATATACATACTGTAGCTGTGGGTTAAGGGTTTCCATGCTTTCAACCTCAGCTTCATTGGTATTGTCAGTAATAATTGTGGTGATTCAGGGGAGCCTGGGTGGCTCAGTCAGTTAAGCATGGGACTCTGATTTCCCCTCAGGTCATGATCTCCAGGTAGTGGACTCCGCATGGAGCCTGCCTGGGATTATCTCTCTCTCCCTCTGCTCTTCCATGTGCACGTGCGTGTGCTCTCTCTCTCTCAATTAATGATAATAATAATATTAAAAAAATGGGAAATTCTGGTGGCTGTGTAGTGATATTGCACTGTTGTTTTGATTAGCTTTTCTCTAATAAGTAATGAGGTTGAGGACCTTCTCATGTATGTTGTCTATTCGGATATCTTTTGCCAAGTGCTCATTCAAGATTCTGGTCCATTTCCCCCCACCTCCTACTGGATTGTCTGCCTTTTTCTTATTGATTTATGGGATTGCTTTATATATTCTGGATGTGAGCACACTCTGTGGCTTGCCTTTGCACTTTTTTTTGTTGTTGTTAAAACTGCTTAAATACAAAAGAATTCACAGACTTGTCCTTGTACAAATCACCAACGCTGCAAAACACAGATTGTAATCCATTTTGTTCTGTTTAGGATAACATCCTATCCCCCAAATCACCAAGTCATAATCTGGACTGCAATTCAAATCAAAAGGCTACGAAAGTGGCCTCCTCACTCATTTTGCAATGGGAACAAGCTTTCACATGGTCCAATTCAAGAGGAGTCATCAGAGGAAGAACTTAGTTCAGGAAGCCCTACCCATTGACTGTCTTTTGTCCTCTTTTTGGGGGGGATTTCACTGTGGTCATGTAGGTCTGGGACAGGAAAAGTTTTTCTGCTTATTGGCCTTTCCACTCTTAGTGGTATTGTTTGATGACTAGAAGTTTCTAATTTTTAATGTAATTCAATTCATCTTTTCCTTTCTGGTTAGAGGGCTGTGTGTCTACATGTGTCTCCAAACATTTTGTTCTTGCTGTCTACTAGTGACTTAATTGTTTTTCTTTTCACATGCAGCTCTATAATCCCCCTAGAATTGATTCTTTTTGAACTTTTTATTGAATTATGATATACTCACAGCAGAATGCAACCCAAGCACACCCAAGTTAACTGACATCCGGGTCAAGAACAGGACATTGGCACATTCTAGAAGCCCCTCCTTGTCCTTTCAGTGACATGCTTGCCCCAACAGTAACCACATCTTGCATAGATTGGTTTTGCTTAATTTTATATTTATGCAGATAAAATTGTACCTTATGTGTCTCTTGCTTAACATTGTATTTGTGTATAGATGTAGTTAACCT
The DNA here is from genome assembly GCF_003265705.2 of Callorhinus ursinus. Lineage (NCBI taxonomy): Eukaryota > Metazoa > Chordata > Mammalia > Carnivora > Otariidae > Callorhinus > Callorhinus ursinus. The sequence goes on from NW_027397109.1 coordinate 6,706,632, forward strand.
ACGATCGTTGTTATATAGTATTTCGTTGTGTGAATAGTCCAATTTATCCATTCTGCTGTTGATAAACATTTGGGTAATTTCCAGTTTGAGCTATTATAAGTGGTGCACCTATTAACATTATAATACCTATCTTTAAGTGAACACATACGCTAATATATACATGGAAATGGAATTGCTGGGTCATAGGGTTAACTTACATTCAGCTTAAGTAGGTTCTACTAGTTTTCCAAAGTGGTTGTACCAATTTACATTCCTGATTAACGTTTGGTATTGTCTGTGTTTTTAATTTTAGCCATTCTGTTGGGTCACAGTAGTGGTATTGCACTGTGGCTTTAATTGCATTTTCCTAAGTACTAACACAGTTGAGAGCTTTAAAAAATATCTTTATTGTCCATTGGATCATTGCTTTTGTGAAGTGTCTGTTTAGGTGTTTTGCACATTTTTCTACTGGGCTGTTTTACTGATTTGTAGATTTTTATATTTTTTGGATATGAGTTCTTGGGAGATATGTATGGTGAATATGTTCCCTCTCTCTGTGGATTGCCTTTTCATCCTCATAATGGTGTCTTTTGGTGAACAGAAGGTCTTAATTTTAATATAGTGTAATTTATGAACTTTTCTCTATGTGGTTAATGTTCTTTTAAAAAGGACTTAAGTCCTTTTAAGAAATTTGCCCACCCCCAAATCATGAATATTTTCTTCTAAAAGTTTTGTTGTTTTGGGGCACCTGGGTGGCTCAGTCATTAGGCGTCTGCCTTCGGCTCAGGTCATGATCCCGGGGTCCTGGGATCGAGCCCTGCATTGGGCTCCCTGCTCCGCGGGAAGCCTGCTTCTCCCTCTCCCACTCCCCCTGCTTGCGTTCCCTCTCTCACTGTGTCTCTCTCTGTCAAGTAAATAAATAAATAATCTTTTTAAAAAAATAAAAGTTTTGTTACTTTACCTTTCACATTTGGATTTGCAGTCTGTCTGGAATAGATTTTTGTGTATGGTCTGAGGCAGGGATTAAGAATATATTTTTTCGGGCGCCTGGGTGGCTCAGTTGGTTAAGCGACTGCCTTCGGCTCAGGTCACGATCCTGGAGTCCCGGGATCGAGTCCCACATCGGGCTCCCTGCTCGGCAGGGAGTCTGCTTCTCCCTCTGACCCTTTTCCCTCTCGTGCTCTCTATCTCTCATTCTCTCTCTCTCTCAAATAAATAAATAAAAAATCTTTAAAAAAAAAAAAAAGAATATATTTTTTCCCCGCATGGATATTCATTTGACGCAGTTTATCATTTATGGAAAAGACCATCCTTTCTCCACTGCTCTGCAGTGCCACCTTTTTCATAGAATAAGTGTCCAAATATGTGAAGCTCTGCTTCTGGATTAGCTATTCTGTTCCATGGGTTTAGTTGCCTATTCTTGCATATTATCATACTGTCATTTAAAAACTTGACATTAGCCTTAAAAAAGGGCTCACAGTCTTTTTTCAAGATTGTCTTGGTTATTCTTGCCCTTTGTATTTTAGTATAAATCTTAGGTCCATTTTGCATCTAAGAAAGAACACATGCTTTGATTTATATTGGATTGGATTTGTAGATAAGTTTGGAGAATCCATGTGTTTATAGTATTGAGTATTCCAATCCTGAACATGGTGTAACCTTATATTTATTTAGATTTTATTTAATTTCTTTTGGTGTTTTATAGTTTTTTGTGTAGAGGTCTTATACATCTTTCACTAGACCTATTCTAGGTATATGATAGTTTTTGTAAACATCAAAATTTGTTGTAAAACATCAAAATCTAAAAAAGCATCAAAAGCTAAAAAAAAATCCTATGTTCTATTAGTTTCTGCTACATTGAAATATAGTTGAAATACAATTTCAACAATTTCTAGTTGAAATACAATTAATACTAGCATTATATGCAGCTGTCTTGCCAAATTCATTTCTTAATTCTAATAGTTCATAACCATTCTTTTGGGTTTTCTATGTACCGAACCATGCTATCTGAGAATAATGGCAGTTTTATTTCTTTCTTTCCAATTCTTATACTAGTTCTTTATTTTTTGCCTTGTTTCATTGGCTGGGATCTTCAGCAGGATGTTGTGGACAATGCTATAAACAGACACCCTTGAGCAGGTGGAGGGGTGGGGGGAGAACCCTAATCAAGTGATCAGTGTTAATATCACCAATAATGAAACAAAATCATGATTCACTTACTAGAATGTGATTAGAAGGACACAGCATCAATTCTGGGAGATTCCTGTCCAAGATGCATGACCTGAATGGAAATGTGAGGAAACCTCAGATAAATACAAACTGCGGGACAGCCTGCAAATAACTGGCCTGTAGTCTTTAAAAGGTTTAAGGTTGGGGCACCTGGGTGGCTCAGTCAGTAAGTGTCTGCCTTTGGCTCAGGTCATGATCCCGGAGTCCCAGGATGGAGACCTGCATCGGGCTCCCTGTTCAGCAGGAAGCCTGCTTCTCCTCTCTCCCACTCCCCCTGCTTGTGTTCCCTCTCTCGCTGTGTCTCTCTGTGTCAAATAAATAAATTTAAAAAATAAATGAAAAAAATAAAACGTTCAAGGTCATGAAAGTCAGAGAACTGATGAATTGTTCTAGATTGAAGAAGACTAAAAAGACATAATGACTAAATGCAAAGAGTGACCTAAAGTGGATCCTTTTGCTCAGGGCATTATTGGGACAATTCACAAAACTTGAATGCAGTCAGAGGATTAGATGGTAATAATACATCAGTGTTAACTTCCTGATCCTGGTGGCTGTGTGAAGGTCCTTGTTTATAGGAAAACACTCTAAAGTGTTTTGGAGGTAGTGGGGCATCATATCAGTAACTTACTCTCAAATTGTTCAGGACAACATTTCTTTGTACTCTCTTTGCAACTTTTCTATAATTTTACTTCGAGATTGTCTCAAAATAAAAAAGTGAAATCAAAATAATCCAGAACACTTAATTCCAGAAGGGACCGCCAGGTGGAGTCCTTAGACCAGAGAACTAGTTTTACTTGTCCCTTCTCTTTCTGGATTAAAAAAAGGGGTTTCTTTACTTTGAAAAAGGGAAGTTGTATGGGTTTCCTTTGCTTCAGTACACGAACAGGGACATAAATCAAACTATAGGTGGTTTTATTCATTGTATGACATCCCTACGAAGTTGAGATTACCTTTTTAAATTTCTTTTGGGTGAGTTTTCTCAACCTCAGCACTGTTGACATTTTGGGGCTAGATAATTCTTTATTGTGGGGTCGTCCTGTGCACTGCAGGATGTTTAACAGTATTCCTGGCTTCTGCTCACTAGATGTCCCTTTGTGACAACCAAAAATATCTCCAGACATTGACAAATATCCCCTAGGAGACAGAAATCTCCAACAGGTTGAGAACCACTGTTTTTGGCAACAGAATGTTCTCTGCTCTGAGCACTTTGGTTCCTCTTTGCTCAACAGGGAGCCTAAGAAGTATCTGATCACTCCTAGTGTGGCTGGTACAGTGTGTGTGTGTGTGTGTGTGTGTGTGTGTGTGTGTGTGTGTGTGTGTGTGTGTATGTGTGTGTGTGTGTGTGTGTGTCGGGGAAGAGTGAAACTTTGGGTGGTGGGAACCGAACCCCGGGACCCAGGATTCTGGTGGGTGCTCAGTGCTGTATCACCTAGGGGAGCTGTTCTGTGCACAGACAAACCAAAGAGCCTGGGGTGTCAGGAAAGGCCTTGGGCAACAAGCCAGGAAGGATAAGGCCTGGGCTCAAGGAAAGAAGGTAGTAGAGAAGGCTAGGGTAGGCAGAACCCAGATGCCTCCCAGCTTAATGGGCAGAACCTTAAGATGCTGGAGAATGGCCTTGGTTTCCATTATCCTTGTTTGTTCTCATTAAAATGTCCTTTCTGCTTCACTTCTCCACCTCCTTCCCTTTCTATACTCTGATCTGGACTTCCACCCTTCACCTGCTGCCAGGGGCCCCAGCATACCTCAAGCATTCAAGCGTACAGCCTTCTTTTAAATGCAGTGGAGGGCAGTCTCCCCAAACAAGTGCGCCCTACGGCTGGTCACCTTTACGCCATGTTGCCCTTCTGGTTTCTTTAAAGTTCAATTCTTCCCCTTTCCATCATAGGTATATCTTCTGTAAAAAGTGCAGCTTCCCCCAACCCTTTCGAGAGTTACAAAGTATCAAGTCAGCAGCCCCAGGACCGGCCAGCCCAGCCACTGCAATGAGGGTCATGCACTCTGAGGCTGCCTGGTTGGCTTCTTAGAGTGGTGGGTGTCCTTTGGGAATAAAAGGAATTTATTTCTGGGTCCTTTGGTGGGTGTCCTTTGGGAATAAAAGGAATTTATTTCTGATTCAGTCCCAAACATGTTAGACCATAGCTCTCAGTGGCTAAAGAGCTCCAGGGGGCTAAAATGGTGCCTTGAACCAGAGATACTTAGCAATTGCTGGTTTTGATTCAATGTCAGTCTCATGGGAGATGTTGAACCCTTACCAATATTCTGCCCTAGTCCTGGCTACTGGCTCCCAAACACACTAACTCATTCCTTCGTTGCCTCACGTCGACAGCTCCTGGTGTCATGCTCATGGTGGGTAGCTGTCAGGTTGTATGGCCTACCCCCACCTGCTGAGAGCTACACAGTGCTCCCCTCCTCTGGCTCTGAGGTTGCTGGAAAGTTCCCTGCAGCCGTGTTCTACTATATAAACTGTCTCCGTGGCCACAGCTGATGGGGCTGGATGAACACTGATACAAAGCAGGATAACCAGGGCCAAGAAGCAGATTCAGAAAGCTTACCTAGGGAGTTTGATCTGTACCAGTTTTGCTTGGGAGATGTCAGTGGTCTTGTCATTTGTCCTAACTGGAGAGGCCAGGAGGACAGACTACAGGCAATGAGGGTCCAGGTCACATTTAATGCTGGCCCCAGGGTTCCCAAGGCCCAGCTGCACCCTTCCTGAAATTCCGAGTCAACCCTGGAGTCCTAAACCAGGGCCCCTCACCCACTTTTGTTTTTCCCTAAGTCGGTTGTAATTGGTGCATTTCCTTTATTTGTAGCCATAAAGGCTGCAAATAAATGCCAAAAATGTGCTGGATTCCCAGCAAGTACAAGCTTCTGAGCTCAAAGAGAGGCCATGGTAAAAATCCCATGCAGCACAAAAAACCGTGGGTACAGGGATTTCAGTCACTGTGAAAAGACAAGCTGTGACCTAATTAGGTCCCACTTGGCAGCTATAGGTGAAGAGGCATGTGGTCCGGGCTGCGGAGGGCGCCCCCTTGACAGGAGGCGGGCATCCCTATATCCAGCCCCACCACCCAACCGGGCTTCGGTGGCCCGAAGAAGGTCAGTTACCAAAGGACACCCTGAGCCTGGAACTCTGGGATTTCTCCCGTGACTTCATTACATGAACATTCGCTAAGGCCCGAAGACCTTCCACTTAATGACATCAAAGAGATCCAAAACCATAAATAAAGCCATTTCACACATCGGTCAAGCCCCAGGTTTCATCGTTGTGCCTTGGAAAGAAATACGGGCTTCTTTGTCATGGGATGTTAACACTTTTATTAACTTAGGGTTAACATTGTAGTTGCTTTGTGAATTTATCTTTTGAAGTTGTGGATTCAAAAAACAATAGCTGAGTTCCCCCAGCTCCTAGGGGGCAAGGCAAATGCATTATGGTCAAAGAGGGGAGCAGGACAAAAATGGAGAACGAGCTCGAAAAAATTTAAGGCAAATGTCACTCCCATATTGAAGGGAACTGATCAAGCAGGTCTGCATTTCAGTGAAAATATATGAAATATTTGTCAAAATAATTAACATTGGTAAAAATTAGAACATGTAGCTTATAAAATGCCTACACAGGTTTGGCAGAAATAAATCCAACCGTGTTGTTAGGCTCATAGGACACAGACACAGGAGCATCCACCTTAGGAACAAGTCTCCTGGCGAGCAGAGGCCAAGGGTATTTCAAAAGCAATTCCACAAAATGGGCAGTGATAGGATTAATGACTCTTGGGCTGGGTTTCCATTTTGGGAAGAGGAATTGCTTAAGTCACTGGGGCTCCTTGTGGCTGGCCCCCCGGGGATGCCTCCTGGGGACCCTCCTCAGAAGGCTCTGCGTCAGGTCGAGGTGATCATTCGGACCAGGAGACTCCTGGAGACACGAAAGAACGCGGTGACAAGGTGCACTTGGCTCACCTCCAGGACAGGGCGGTGGAGAAAGGAAGGGTCTTCCCATCCAGATGTGGAATGGGACATTCTGAGACTTCACTGCAGCTCCAGAAGTAGCTGACTGTGGAGAAACAGACGTCCTCCCCAGTGGTCATGTATTTCATGCCCCCAAGTCTATCTTATTGACAGTCTGACCAGACCGTCCCCAGAGTGCTCTGTGCCCGGCGGGGGAGGAGGTGCGCACTGGGCCAGGCATCCCACACCGGGAGCCCGGGGCCCGGGCCTGGCAGGGGAGATTCACTGAGGCTGCACGAAAGCACGGGGAGAAGAGTGATGTGTGAAGCCAAGCATCTTGCCTTTCTGCTTTGGTCTTGAAGATTCAGTAAACTTACGGTCCCAGAAGCTGCTCCAAAGCCGGAGCTGTGGATTCCCGGCATTCCTGTCGTTCCCGTTGTGGGGGGTCTGCCAGAAGAACGGAGCCAGCAAGCAGAGTTTGAGAGGCAACCACTGTCTGAGGGACACCGCCTCGAGGCCCACCACCCATCTGGGCCGGGTGCTCAGGAATGCCGCAGAAGGACCTTGCTCCTGGGGAGATAAAGCTGTCGGGTGTGGGGCACCCCTGCGACAGGCTCGGGCTGACAGTCTGGAGAGGAGGCAGGTGGACGGCCGGAAAGGAGGGGCCCGGCCCTCTGCGGTCAGCTGGGTGCCCCTACCCCGCCAGGAGGCACGTGCGGCAGCAGAACTGAATGAACAGCTTCCGTTCACAGAGCCGGTTGGACTTCACCATCTCACAGAATGTCTCGTCAGCTGGGGTCCCACCAGGAACGAGAAAGGGGGGACGTGTCAGACGTTGGGGCCTGTTAGGATTGTTCCAACCATCCCCTTTCCCTGGCTCCCATGATGGACCGGGCGGGGGCGGGGAGGGAACCGGGGCTCACAAAGAAAGTGGGGACAGCGCCAGGGTGGCCCTCACCGTCGTCCCGCGCCATGCGAAGCCTGGTGTGGCAGAGGGGGCACCTAGCACGCAGGGGTTCGTGCGGGGATAGACCGGGGGTGGGGGGCTTGAGGCAGTGTGGAGGGTGGAGGGGCGCTGCACCAGCCGGGCCTCAGGGCTCCTGTGCACCTGTCTTTCTAGATAACTGTGGTGGGGGAAACCTAGTAGGAAGACTCTGGGGGTGGCGAGAGGCTAGGAGGGACAGGCATGGAGGCTGCTCCCGCATCCTGGGAGCACCCCAAACCAGATGGGATAGGAGGGAGAGCAATGTCAAGGCTAATGGAAAGGGGAAGGGGAAGAGGGAAGGAGGCCAGCCTATCCCAGCTGGCTGCTAGCTTTTGAAGCTGCCTGGCTGGTGATGGCACCTGGGAGACCCTCCTGTGACCGCCCCACTTTCCCGGGCTGGATACATAACCTGAGCAGGTGTCATCCTACAGAGGGTGCTTCCCAGCCTTCGAAAGCACACAATTCTGCAAACCAAAGAAACGACCAAACACCAAGGCAAGGAGGCCATGTGGAGCTCCGCAGGGCCCGCCGGGTTTCTGCTCGCCCGGGGCGGGGCCAGAGACGGCTCCATGGGACAGAAGGAGGTTGAGACGCGTCCCTGATGGTCACCCAAAGGAGTGGCCCGCACACCCGTTCAGAGGGTCTGCTGTTCTGCATCTCCTTTTCCTTTCTCTTTGACCAAACGCCAGGGAGCTGAGCTCCTCCAAAGGCGGCCCCCCGGTTAACTGAGGTGTCCCCGCTGCCCCGCGGGCGCTCACCGTTGCTGCACGTGTGGTTGGTGATGCACGTGTTCCCCAGCAGCGTGAAGCCCGTCTTACACCTGCTGCAGTTCCTGCTGGAGCCTTCGCAGCTCAGGCAGCTCTCGTCACACCTGCGGGAGGACAAGGTTCATGCTGCTGCTGGGGGAAGGGACCAGGCACCCCTCCCGCAGCCCCCCTACCCTCCTGCGCGGCACCAGCCGTGCAACTGCGTGAAACCCCAGCCAAGCGTCTGCACATCCTTCCACCGGCCTGACTGCACTATTGCCTGGGGGGAGGGGGGGATGCAGTCGGTCATGGCCAGTTGGCAGGAGCCTGCCCGCGGTGGGGGGTTGATGGGCTCAGGTCCCGGTGGCCCAGACTCCCTGTGGCTCACCTGGACACATTCTTGGACACTGTGGCACCCACCCCACAGCTGGCTCCTCCAGCAGCATCAGCACATGCACCCCTGGGCAGCTGCCCAGCTCGGACGGCCATAGGGTTGGCACTCAGGGACAGGCATATGGCAAACCCGTTTCCGGAGCGGGCCTGGGGGACCGCAGCGGCCCACGAGGCTGAGCGTCCTTCACAGTGATGCCGACCTCCCCCCAGGGCAGGCGGGCAGGGGGAGGCTCTTCCAGTTCCTGCCCCAGAGATGGAACCCGGGGCTCTTTCTAATGCAGAGTTCCGTGACCCCAGGGGAGGGTCGGCACACGGCGGCCCGCAAGCCACATCCAGCAGTTGTACTGCAACAGTCACTCGCTCATCTATAGATCATCTGTGGGGGCTTCCACCGCGGCAGAACTGAATGGCTGTGACGGAGACCACAGGGCCTGCCGAGGCCAAACTACTGGCCACCAGGCCCTCTACAGAAAGAGCCGATCGTCCCTGCCCCAGGGCCTGCATCCGCACCTGCTGCCTTTTCTGAGTCCAGCTCCTGGTGACTGGGTCTCACCGCGCTTCAGCCTGCCGCCCACCTTCTCCGCGGATGCCCGCCGCAGGTGGAACCGCCCCGGAGGCGGAGCTCAGGCCGGGTGGGCGGGGCATCCGGAGCTTGAGCCTGGCTCCCGCCCCTCGGCCCTGCGCGGCCAGGTCTTTGCTGAGGACACATGCCACCTGCCCAGTCAGCGACAAGATGCCATCAACGAGGCTCCTGTAGGCCTCTCCCCGAAGCAGCCTTGGCTTCTGATTTCACCTTTGATTCTGCCTGCGTGGAGCCCCTGGTGGGTCACGCCCTCGGCCCGGAGGAGAGGTGGGTTTTGTTCTTCTGGGGCAGGACGGCCCCCACACTGGAGTTCAGGCCCGCAGTCTGTATTCCTAAATGGGTAAATCCCGAAGGCAAACTTGCCCTTCTGATGTCTTCCTCCGATAGCGATAGCGAGAGCTTGGCCACCACTCCCCCCGCAGACAACCTGGAGGGGAGGGCGGGGCCTGCTCGGTGGGACCCTGTTTCTGTGCACTTTGGGGAAGCCGCTACGGTCTGGCCCCGGTCCTGCTGCGCCTTGGGGGTGGCCCAGCCACAGACCCGATGCCACAGCACAAGGGATGACTCCCCCGGGGGATTCCTGGCTTCTTTTACCACCACCCCTGTAGGACCAGAACTAGGGCCTCACCTCACTCTTCAATGGGGGATCAGTCCTCTCAAAGGCCTGGGGCCAGCACTCTCAGGCTGTGGCTGAGGGCTGCTTCAACGTAACAGTGAGTGGCGCGTGCTAAGGTAGAGGACCACCTGCTTGGATTTGGAGAAGTAAGCCTTCTTCCACCAAGCTCAGGGGTCTCCCTGCCAGGCCCAAGTGGGAATGCAGGTGTGTCAGTCTTCTACGGCTGTGTAACAGACTACCCCAAACCCGGCAGCTTAACACAACACCATTCACTATCTCCCAGTTCTGCAGGCAGAGAATCCTGGGCAGCCTCCGAGCAGCTCCTGGCTTGGGGGCTCACAAGGCCCAGGTCAAGGAGTAGGCTAGCCTGGGTTTGGATGTGGAGGTCCCAGCTTAGGGGAAGAATCCAGCATCATGCTGTTCCCGGGGTGGGATGATGCTCCTCCAGGTAACCCCCCCGCCATCACCACCACCAACTGCCTTGAGGTCCCTGCTTCTCTGAAAGACCCTCTTGGCTCCCTTCTGCCCCGCAGGTAGTCCTCTTAGGCAGGGGGCTTTCAAACACCTCTGGTTCTGTCACTTTCTGTGGCACCTGCTTCCCCCACAAAACACCACGGCCGCTTTGCCCTGGCAAACTCTGGAAGTGGGCCTGCCCACTGTAGCCCCTCTTCCCTTCTTCCCTGCTCCACTGCAGGGGCCAGGTCTTCTTCCTTCCGTTCGCCTTTAGGCTGTTCCGGGTGAGAGTCAGCAAGTCTTCCCACACTTCAGTCTGAGCACAGAACAAAGCAGAAGGCAGGCCTGAAGTCTCTGCCCCACTGATCACCCGGGAGGGGCCGAGGGGGCGGAGGGGGCAGAGCACAGTGGGGAGGCCTGGGGGCATGAGAGGCTAACCACCCCCAGGCACGTACCCCACCGAATTGCTCTCTGTCTTCAGAGAGGTCCTTGCTTGCTCTTCTGGGTCCTCTTACTAAGCCTTGGGGGTGTCCAGGGACTCTTTTGAGATCTTTATCATGGACTCTTTCCACTTTGGGCCTCATTTCGCGGGTCTTCTTGGCATCCTGGTTGCCAACCCAGCAGGCCTGATTCCTGGCCTGGCTTTTCCACGGAGCTGTCCTGGACCCACCAGCCAGGGCTAGCCACAGTACCACGCAGCATCCTGGGGCCTGGAGGAGGCCAAACCCTAAAAGCTGCACAACCAAGCAGCCCAAGTCTATTCTTTCGGGGGAATCCACATGGAAGGGATCTTCGGAGCCAGGGGACTCTAAAGAGGGAAGCTTCCCCAAAGGCAAGCATTTCACCACCTCAGTGCCTTGTGTGGGGCTCCTCTTGGGGGAGTATCTCCCAGATCTGCTGCATGAGCCCCAGCACTGGACTCCCCTCTGGGCCTGGAAGCTTTCCCTCCTGTGGAAATGAGCACCCAGAAGCTGCTGTCCCCTAATGTCAAGGAGGGGCTTGGGGGGCTGCCTACCTCCCGCCTCCTGGGCTGGGGAGGCCATAGTTTCTGGGTGCCCCACGGGGGGCTGGTGGCCACACTCATGGGGATGCCCAACATCCTGTGGGCATCTGATGAACGAAAGTGATTATCACTGTTTAATTCCACATTCTCCCCAGGCTGCTGTACTTAGTGTAATTACCCTTGAACCAGCAGACTCGTTAAAATGAAAGGCTTACTTCAGATACCCATGCCGAGGATCCTACACAGGACTCAGCAAAGCTGGATGAAGGTGGCAAGTTTCCTATTTCAAATCAGCTCAAAAGAGGGGGCTGACTCCTGCCCAGATACATAACCCCTTGGGACCTTCTTTGGTGAGTCAAAAAAGTACAAGGACTTGGTGGTCTCTCACTGGTTGACTGTAAGGTTTTTTTTGTTTGCTTTTTTTTTTTTTTTTTAAGATTTTATTTACGGGGCACCTGGGTGGCTCAGTCGTTAAGTGTCTGCCTTTGGCTCAGGTCACGATCCCAGGGTCCTGGGATCAAGCCCCGCATCGGGCTCCCTGCTCCGCGGGGAGTCTGCTTCTCCCTCTCTCCCATTCCCCCTGCTTGTGTTCCCTCTCTCGCTGTGTCTCTCTCTGTCAAGTAAATAAATAAAATCTTTATTTATTTATTTGACAGAAAGAGAGAGAGCACAAGCAGGGGGAGTGGCAGGCAGACGGAGAGGGAGAATCAGGCTTCCTGCTGAGCAGAGAGCCCGATGTGGGGCTTGATCCCAGGACCCCAGAACCGTGACCCGAGCCAAAGGCAGATGCCTAACTGACTGAGCCACCCAGGCGCCCCGCTTATTTTTGTTTTAAGAGAATAAATTAGAACCCAGAGCAGTTCTGAAACACAGCCTGGGGAGGCAGCCCCACTGTGTGTCCCCATCTGTGAGCCGGAAGACAGGGCAAGGTCTCCCCAGCCCTGCCACAGTATGCGTCTCCATACTCCAGCTCTAGTCTTGAGCTTATTTCAGAGGGAAGACCCCTCCTCCACGTCCATCATCATTATTACCCAGTCCGCCCTGCACCACCTCATTATTGCTCTCACCCTGAAGAAGACGGGCTGCCCTGCCTGTCCTGGGATCTAAGTTATGAAGTCCTGAGGAAAGGCAGTAACAATTCAGCAAGACAAGAGGACACCCAAACAAACGGCTGCTTCTTCCACGGCTCATGTCCAGTGAGAAAGAGAAGGAAAACTACAGGGCTGGAGGCCACCAAACAAGAACGGTGCATAATGCAGACACACATGGAAAGGGGAGTGAGAGGGGTTACAGTCTATGTTCACCGACTGCGTAGGGAATGGTTTTAGAATGAGGACATTGGACCTAAATTTTCTCTAATGTAAAATGAAAAACCAAACCAAACCAAACCAACCACATGGTTTCCTTAATTACCACCAGTGTGAATGCATCCTGGGCTGTGGCACAGAGGGGAGCTCTTGTGGAGTCTGCTACGGGGGTGTGAGTACCACCAGGCAAGCACCCTGTTATTCTGCTCCCTGCCCTGACCCAGCTACAGAGCACCCGGCACTCAAAACTCATTAAATGAACAAAGGAATGAAAGCCACCGACGAACTTGTGACCTTGGCAATCACAACTACAGGGGACCCCTCCGCTCTAAATGGGTTCTGGAACCCCACCATACCTACGGCACCCTCTACAGTGATGTGGTGTGGCACCCTCCCCAGCCCCAGGGAAGAGGCCACCAGACTTGGCCCTCTGGCTGCTACTTCACTCACACAGGCAACCACCATTCCTGGCAATCCTTTTTTTTTTTTTTTTTTTAAGATTTATTTATTTATTTATTTTGAAGATTGACTGATTGATTGATTGATTGATTTGTCAGAGAGAGAGAGGGAGAGAGAGAGAATGCACAGCAGGGAGAGTGGCAGGCAGAGGGAGAAGCAGGCTCCGCACTGAGCAGGGAGCCCCATGCGGGACTCGATCCCAGGCCCCTGGAATCATGACCTGAGCCGAAGGCAAATGCCTGATGACTGAGCCACCCAGGTGCCCCAAGATTTATTTATTTATTTGAGAAAAAGAGAGAGAGCATGAGCAGAGGGAGAGGGAGAGAGAGCATCTCAAGCAGACTCTGCTGAGCATGGAGCCCGACGTGGGGCTTGATCTCACAACCCTGGGATCATGACCTGAGCCGAAATCAAAAGTAGGACGCTTAGCCGACTGAGCCACCCAAGCTCCCCATCCCTTCCCCAGCAATCTTGGTCTGAGCCAGGAAGACCGTCCTAAAGGATTGCGTACCTTCGGCACACTTTGTGGGGCAAGCCCGTCATCTCCTCTGGATAGAAACCTTCACCACAGGCTGACACACATTTCCAGTCTTGGAAGTGCAAGTTTGCCGCACAGTGAATACATTCTTCTCTGCTGGGCCCTGGGGGGTGTGGGACAGAAGCAGATGTCAGGGACCGCCCACCTGTGACCACGTTCCAGGCCTGCCACAGTGCCCTGGGGATCTGGAGTACGGTCCGGATGCCCCATGTCCACCACCGCAGCTGGGGTTCCCAGGTGCCCACCCTCTGTCTGTACCAGGCCATCTTCACCCACGTCCCCATTTCATAGGGAGGGATGTGGAGGCATGAGCCAGGCTCAGCATACTTCCCACTGCCTGTGCCATGTCTGATGGCCCTGACTCCAAATATTTCCTTGCCAACAGGCCTCGGTCCTACTGCTTTTTGCTGGAGGTAGCCCTGTGTGGCTTGGAGCACTTGAAATGTGGCTGCACCAAACTGAGACGTGCTGGAAATGCAGAATCCATAACACACTGGATTCCAAACACTTAGCATAAAAACAGAATGAAAAAGTGCTTATTTTTTATATTCATTCTATATTGAAATGATAATATTTTAGGCACACTGGGTTAAATAAGCTATGTTATTATCCTTATTTCTGCCTGTTCCTCTAGGAAATTTAACATTGTATCAACGGCTGACGTGGGACAGATCACCCTGATGTGGGAAAAGCAAAGGAAGAGATCTGGGGGGTGGATGGTGTGGACAGGCAGTCGGTGTGGACAACCAGGCCATTTTTGACAACAGAGAACAAACAACTAAGGGCTTATGGAGTGGGGAATGGGAACCCCAAGAGACAAAAGCTCAGAAGGACCAAGAGGGAGAACCTGCAGTTCAACCAAGTGGACTCATCAGCCTGCGGCAGACGTTGGTCTAGAATGAAGAAACTGCTATCCGTCTGCTCATTTGTTCATTCACTCATTTAACAAGCAGTATGCGTGGGAGTCTACTCTGCCAAATGTCGCTGAGAAGCACCTGATGGGGTGTCAGAGGCAGCAAGGTGGCCACTGGCTGATAGCTTAGGGGGTTGAACACGGGGAAGAAGCCATCTTAGATGCGTATGGTAACCACAGACCCTTGTTAAACTTCGTCCTCTAAGTCCACTGTGGTCTTTGGTTGAGGCCTGGCAGCTAAGGCAGTGATCTCGGGCTCTCTTCCTGGAGTAGCTTCTGGACTTAGAAGGGGCCTCTTGGCTGTGTCAAGGGAAGACCCCCTTGCAGACAGGGGTCTGCAGGGGGGTCCCACCAGCCCCAAGGCTCAGTGCTCTGGCAGCTGGTTTCATCTCTCAGAACCACAACTTTAGGCCTGAAAGGGAATTCTGAGCTCATCCAGCATTGTGAGTGGGATGCAGAAGCAGGAACCCTTAGGGGTCAAGGGCCTCCATAATGAACAACTGCCTACCCACCCATAGTGTCCATGTGGGATGTCCTCCTTCCTTCACCACAATGCCCCACAAACGTGCAGGGTTTCTGTCCAGTTATGTTATGTCATTGTAGATGGAAGACTACTCCTGTGCTTTGCCCCCCCCCGGCCCCCATCATTTATCTCCAGGGAGCAACTGGCATTAGCCACTTGGCCCTTGGAAGCCCAGAGCCTCAGGAGCTGTGCGGTCTCTGTGGCTGTCCCTGCTGGGGCCTCCCCTGCTGAACCCTGTTACCCACATTCTCCTGCCTTGGTCACTAGGGTCCTTAATGCCTAAAGAGCTTCTGTGGTGGGAAAGAACCCCCGTGTGTTTGTATAGTCAACCCTTGACCAACACAGGGGTTGGGGCCCCAACCCCTCATGATGTCAAAAATCTGCATATAATTTTGGATTCCCCCAAAACTTAACTACTAAGAGCCTACTGTTGGCCAGAAGCCTTTCTGATAACATAAACAGTCAATTACCACATATTGTGTGTTATACGTATTATATACTGCATTCTTACAATAGAGCCAGCTAGAGAAAAGAAAATGGTTAAGAAAATCATAAGGAAGAGAAAATACATTTACTCTACTGTATTTACTGAAAGAAATCAATGTCTAAGTGGACCCGCGCAGGTCAAACCCACGTCGTTCAAGGGTCAATTGTATTTATTTTTAAAAAGTTCCATTTACTAAGCTTGAAAGTGGATGAAGCACATTCAGCTGGGGAAGAGGAGAAAGTTCTGGAAACGGATGGTGGTGAGGTACAATGTGAAAGACTTAATGCCACTGAAATGTACACTTAAAAATAGTTAAGATGGCAAAATGATGATAGGGAGATTTTGCCGCAACAAAAAAAGCTGATTAAACACAAATTTTCAGGACCAACTGTTTTCACAATTCCCACAATCTATGAACTTTAGAACCCAAAGTCTCTTAAGGATTCTATTAAGTCACAAGTCTTTACAGGCTTCAGATACTTGCAAAGCATCCACAGATCCTAACACTAAGAGCAAAATGGGGTTTGCTTACTCGGGACGCAATACATCATTTGTGGGGCCTACTACAAAGTGAACACGTGGGGTCCTTGTTCCAAATGCAGGAAAAATGTGCCATTAAGGGTACTAACATATAACATGCTTTCCTTCTTCTGCAATCTCTCTCTCCAGCTGTCTTGGAGCTTTTATCTGCTATTGCATGCCCTTCTCCCTTGGGCAGTGGCCTGAGGAAGGGATGCCCATGGGTGAGGACTGACCCTCACACGGACCTGGGTCACCACCCCTCAACTCGTCATGCATATGCTTTACCAGCTGCACAGTCCTGACCAGTGTGCCATGCCCCAGCTGGGGACAAGTTGAGCCAGGCACCTCCCTGTCCCACGGGTCCTCTACAGCAACCCACAGCTGTCAGGCAATCCCAAGGGGTCACATCCTCTGTACCAGGACTCTGGGTATCTGGACCAGGATAGGCAAGAGGCTTGTCCAAATGCCCTGGGGCACTGCCAGCCCCGGGTGGAAACAGAAGCCACCATGTCCCACCCTGCACTTGTCCCTGACCACCACCCTGCCCATGACCATGCCCTTGTATTGGTGATGGGCAGCAATGATCACTGAGTTGGGGCACGGAGGGGAAGGCTAGGTGGGTGGGCCTGGGGCTTCCAGGGGGTGGGGAGCTGAAACCTAAGAACAGCAACTTCTGACACAGACTCACATCTGACACGTAGCAAAAAACCTCCAGGCAACTCAGAGCAGAGAAGTAGGTCCTCTCCCGGGGAAGCTGCCAGGGAGTGGATGTGTGCATGTCAGGAGCTCAGAAGGAAGAAGCCAGGCAGGCAGGCACATGGAGGAAGGGAGACACCCCCCATCCCCCCAGACAGCCTAGCCCCGAAGCCCTTGAATTAAATGCCCGAAGTGACAGAAAAGTCACTGGGTTGAGATAAGAGAAACTATAAGCATCTCTATAAAGCTGTTTGCCAACAGGCAGCCTGGGGCCGCGGAGAAAGAAAAGTAAATTGAATTATTGAAACCAAAAGCAAGAAAAGTAAATTGAATTATTGAAACCAAAAGCGGTGTAAAGGCACACTTCTGAATTTTATGGATACGGTGACTCTGAAATTTAAATAAGTGACATCAGCAATGCTCCTTAATCAACCTGGGCTAAACAAGGGGACAAAGAAAACAAAGAATAAGAATGAGAGCAAAAAAATAAGAGGGCAAATGGCTAGGAAGAACAGCTGAACTGCCAGGGGTGGAGAACGCTTCCAAATGCTGAGCTCCTGCTACTGTGGGGTTGTACCAGGAAGGGTGTCCCAGGAAGGCACATCCCCTGCAGGCTTCTGGGGTGCCGGCCCTGGCCACAGCCTCGCTTCCTGTCCACACCTGGAAAGCACAGCTGATGCCCATGTGGGGCTCACATGAGGGTCAGGAGGAGAAGACTTAACCTGTAGTGTATCCGAGCCCACAAAACTCATAATGCACTTCAACATCTAGTGCAAATAGCTCTGCAACAGGAAACCCCATAAAATGAGCACATTCTCTGCTCTTCTGCATGAAAACGGTGCCTGGGAGACATCTGTGCTATCTCTTTGCGGGGAATTAGAATACACATAAACTTGTTTATAGAAGCCTTTTCCTCTTTGAGTAAAATGTTCAAAACGAAAGCTAGGTACAAAGAAGGAAGGCTGTGTTTTTAGAGAGCCTCCTTGGCTTCACCACCGGAATCTGCCCCCACTTCTCGGAAGCTTTATATTCTTGCCTTTCTGATGGCAGGGCTGAGCTCCAGGCAAAGCAGCTCCTGAGCGGTTCGCTTCCCTCCGCGGCCCCCAAAGCATCCGCCGCCTGGCTGGGCTTCTCATGACAGGGAAACCCAGGCTGGCTCATTCAAAGTGAGGTCTTATGGTTTTTCTTTATTTTGAATTTTTAAAATTGTGAGAAAAGGAACAGAACATCAGATTTACCGTAGTAACCATTTTTAAGGGTACGGTTCAGTGGCATGAAATACATCTGCACTGGCATGAAGCCGTCCGTCACCACCATCCATCTCCGGAACTTTTTCATCTCCCCCAACTGAAACTCTGTACCCATTAAACGCTAATTTCCCCCTTCCCCCTCCCCCCACTCGGGTCCCCTGGAAGGGCCCCTGTGATTGAATGTTGTAATACCCAGCGAAGCCCAGGGAGTCTTAGGGTTTTCCTGGCTTTGAGACAGTTCGCCCAGAGTCAGTGACCCAGGTTCCCGCCGTTGGGCATAATGAAAGCAAGACCCCTGCAGGTGATAAACTTACCCACACAGGTTTGGCAGGTGTGATGGCATTCCCCACATTTGATTAGCTCAGAATCAAAGTAGGTGCCCGGTTCACAGTCTGGAATGCAGCTGCCCCGTGCAAGGCTGTTGAAAAGAAAAGAAAAGAAAAAAAAAAAAAAAAAAGCTGGTTTTCATACCCCTTCCAAAATTCCAATGAAATTACGATCTGCTCTCAATCGCCTTTCATGAGAGGAAAGGAAAGTTGCTAAAGCACAGCTCTTTGTGTCGCTTGAGTTCCAAGCTAACGAAAGCAGGGAAAGAGTGGTCCTAAGCCAGCTCGAGGCCCAGCAGGAAGGGATGCCCTGGACCCAGAAGCCCCAGGCTCCATCCCGAAATCCCCGGGGCCGAGTCCTCAGGCTCTCTCTTGGTCTGCGCTGGCTTCTCTTCACCGACATGAACCAAACTGGAAGCCAAACCCCAAGAGGAGAAAGTGAGCTTGTGTGGGTCACCCCTGGTGGCAGGCTGGCTCAGTCTGACCAATCCCAGCCCTCCACGAAGTGTGAGCACTGATGACGTGTGAATGGGGGTGGCGGTGGCCAGACAGGTCCAAAAAGCCCGATCCATGCCTGACTCTACCCTCAATGTTTTGAAACCTTCGGTGGTGCCTCACAACGAACTGGAAATCAGATCCGCTCCTGGGACCTGACAGGGCCCGCCTGACGCCCTTCCTTCCTTCCCGGCTCACCCCGTGGATGCCTACTTCACCTTGCTCACGATGCAGCAGAACCTACAAGTGTGTGGACTCTGGAATCCTCTCTGGAGCCGGACTGCCCATTCCGGGATCCTGCCTTGGCCACTTCCTAGCTGTGCCACCCCGACCCCGGGTAAGCCAGCATGGGCTGTCCCCTCGCCTGTCTCCTCTCCTGTGCACTGGGACAAGCATGGCTCCCGCATCGGAAGGCTTGTTTTGAGGACTAAATGAGCAAAGACTCGTGAAACCCTGCAATGGTCATCTGGCATACGGTAGTGTGTCTGCTACGAGGATTTCTTCAGTTCGCAGGATTACACTGCGTTTGAAGCACACGTCGTAAACTGTCTGCCACCAGGTGCAGGGGACAAGTGCTCTGGCGTGTTTGCGAGATCCAGAGAATCCTGTGTTTCGTGGGGAGGTGTCAGGGGGTCTGGAAGCCTCTCTGCATCCATGGCGGGTGCGGGCTCGGGGCTCCAGGGCCACCAAGACTGGCAGTTAAATCCAGTCTTTAGTAACTGATGTCTCCCCTCGAACTCTTGCTGCATTTATCCCCCTAAAGAGATGGATGGCTGCGAGTCAGCAGCTTGGCCGCTCTCCCGCTTTAACGTGACAGTGATGATGTGAAGCCATAGCTTAAAAGGATATTGGGCAATAAAAGGAAGCTTTCTGTGGATTATGGCTGACGATGTTTTCCGAGTTTGCATGCCTCTCTGAATGCTTGTTGTGCCTGGAACTGCTGCTTCCATCTGGGTGGCTCCTCCTTGGTGGGCATTTTCTGTACGTGACCCTATTCCTGACCTGAGCAGCTGACCTCCTCTCTCCCACAGGACAGGACCCAGAAACCAGCTCCCTGGGACTCCCCCAGTGCTCCCAAGGCAGGAAACAAGTTCCAGTGAGTTGGACCCACAGAGCCTTTCCCCTGCCTCCTCCCAACCGCTGACACCTGCCTGGGGTTTGGGAGGCCCAGGTGGGAGGTGCCTGTTCGGGGCCCCCAGCTGTGGCCCCCAGCTCAATGCCACCTTTCCCCTTTGGAGACCTCCTTCCTTGACCACTTCATCCTTCCACTGTTAATCCTGCCTTGTCCAGCCAACAGGTTTACAGGACCACGGGCGTGATGTGTGACTCTGGGGGTCCTGCTTCCCTTGCCTCTCTCCAGACTCCCAGGAGCTTGGGCCAGGGACCTGCTTCTCTTCTGATCTTCCTCTCCCTGATCTGGAAGAGTAAGGGCAGGCTAAGGGGGACCTCATGAAGGCAGTGTCGTCGCACTTCCTGGGCAAACAGTTTCTCTCCCCAGTGAGTAAAATGGGAGTAATATTATCAATATCCCAGGGGCACCTGGGTGGCTGAGTTGGTTAAGCGTCTGCCTTCGGCTCAGGTCCTGATCTCAGGGTCTTGGGATCGAGGCCCACGTCACACCTGCTTCTCCCTCTGCCCCTCCCCCTACTCATGCACTCTCTCTCTCAAATAAATAAAATCTTAAAAAAAAATAGTATCTATGTCCTAGGTTGCTGTGAAGATTTAAATGAGGCACTATTTACAAGCATCTGGAAGAAGGGCTTGTAAAATTGTTCTCATCAGTACCTACTGCAAAAACATTCAGCTCTACTGGTGAATTTCAGTCCTGGCAGCATCCTCATCATCTGGGAGCCTGTTAGAAATGTAGAGCAGTGGGCTCTGCTCCAAGCCGGCTAGACCAGAATCTGCATTTGAACAGGAGCCCTGGTAATTCCATGCGCTTACTGCAGGGGGGAAGCATCGCTCTCAAGGACCCTTCCCTTTCTTCCTTAACATGCAGACCCTGGTTCTAGTCCGCGGACTATGGGAGTGTTCATAGCATAGTTCTGAATACAATGTTTTCTAAGCTCTAAGACAGTAACTTGGAGGAACATGTAATGTTATGTTTATTTGGTTGCATTCAATGCAGTTTGGTTATGTTCAATGGGCTAAACAAACATTTCAAAATATTCCAATAAAAATCATTAACCCAGTAAAATGTTTTTAAAGCAGATGTGTGCCGAGCTTGGGGGGAGAGGGAAAACCAGGTATCTAAAAAGCATCCCCAGGGAGCAAACTCCCAGAGCGGGGAAGGAGATACCAGAGCTGGGGAAAAAGAGAAGGCAGAGACTAGAGAAGGAGGGTGGGCTTCGCAATGCCTCCTGCAATGGGAGGGGCACGGGAGTGGATGCTGTTACTGGTGCCTGAAAGCGGAGCTCGTTAGAATCCTCACCTTCCCAGCAGCCACTCTGCTTTATATGGTAGGGCTGATTTTTGCTTTCACTAGTTCCCCAAGTACTGCATAAAAGGTAGAGATTTTACCTTTCCCCTACCTTTCTATTTTATTTTATTTTAAAGATTTTTACTTATTTATTTGGAGAGAGAGAGAGAGAGAGAGGGAACACAAGCAGGGGGAGTGGGAGAGGGAGAAGCAGGCTTCCCGCCGAGCAGGAAGCCCAACGCAGGGCTCAATCCCAGGACCCTGGGATCGTGACCTGAGCTGAAGGCAGACAGACGCTCAACAACTGAGCCACCCAGGGGCCCCCTAACTTTCTGTTTTAAACATCAATCTCCAAGTGGAACTCTGGTTTCTAGACTCAGAATCTTTACCTTGAAGGGCTTTGGGCCTCTGCTTTTAACTTTTAGGAAAAAGTTGCCAAAACTGGGTAAACCAATGACAGAAACAAACAACAAAAAAGCACAAACACTCTGCCGTTCTTCAGGTCTGAAGGGAGGGTTTTACCTGAATCCTTCTTTACAAACAGTACATTTTTCTGGTTCATCAATGCACTTTTTACAGCTTGGGTGGCATTTAAGGCAATTTTTCTGACCTGGAGAAAAAGATGAGAAGAGAAGGAGAAGAACAGATGTGACTCAATCCTGGGCAAAGAAGACTCTGGCATTTCATGACTGCAGAACCTGGAAAAGCTGTTGCTGCTATTGATGCATAACATACTGCTATTGGTCTTTTTATATAAATAAATAAATATATATATATACACATACATATACATATATATATAAATAATTTGAATTTTTGGAAACTTTAGCTGTGCTGTCAACTTTGGAAAAAGTATCCCAGTTGTACTGTGTTGGGTTGGCATTGTGCAGAAATTAACAGCCATATTGGTCTAGAAATGTTAAACATAATTTTTTCCATTTGTACAGGGGTAACGCACTGTATTAAATATGTAAGGTCTTATCTACATGGGTTTGATTACAGAAACTAATAAAGTATTCTCTAAATAATGAAAAAAAAAAGAAGACGACTCTGGCATTTCAAAGCGGTGTTGACAGAACAGCTCGTCACTGGTGTCAGCCTCCAGGAGGGATGACAGACTGATCAAATAGCCAGAGGGCACGTCCAGACCGCAGGCCCATGTGTGGGGTCACAGATCTCTCGACTCTCCTTTCGGGAGTAAATGAAAGCCCTTACACAACCTCGAGGCTTTGGAGCGGGGACCTTTTCCAGAGGAGACATGCTCTGCTTCTGTTTGTTTCAACCAGGACTGAAACCAGTTCCTGGCTGACTGAGCAGAGATTAATCAGGTGTAAGTCTTTATATATATATATATATATATAGTGATAGGGTTGGAACCTGCAAAGGCCTCAGAGCTGCCCACTGGTGCCTTCATAGGGGACCTTACTGAAGACTTGGTAGTTACAAAGGCTGAGACATAAATCTAGGATGCCCATCACACCTCCTGGGGAAATGCTGGGTCACAACCTCGTGAGCATTTGCCTGTTCTTATCCGGTCTTTCCTTCTGGCGCCTCATCATCACCACCTTGCGTCTGGGCCTGGAAGCTCAGGGCTGTTTGCTACACCCCGTGCCTCCTCCTCAGGGCCCCATACGTGGCTTTACACACAGGCAGCAGCTGTTCAGCGAGGATGCTGCGTCAATGAGGGTCGCTGATTCTTGCTTTGGGAGCAGGGTGGGGATGAAGGAACCTCCACCCGGAAAACAGGCCTGGCTGGTAGCCCAGGGCAGGTGTTTGCAAAGGCAGTGAAATGCATCTTGCGAGATAATTGGTTTTTCCTCTAAAGAGATTCTGGTTCTACGGTGGCTTTATATGTCTTTAAAGATTTCCTGGCTCCTTCTTCACAGGAAGAACTGTAATGCCATCACAGGCTGGATCAATGATCCCTCCTGCCTAGCAAGGGCCTCTGTGGGAAGGCTTTGACCTACACAAATTGCCAACGTCAAAACGGTAGCTTCTTTGAACCTGAGAACCGTCCCCCATCTATTTAACCCAGGCCCTGTCTTTTGCCTCTTCTGGGGCGAGGTGCGTTGGTGAAACCCTGGCTTGGGGTCCTGAGTCCCAGAGCCACCCCATCCACCCACCTTCCTGGGCCTGGTGGAACAGCAGGACCCCTGGTTTTGCGGCTCTGAGTTCAAGTCCCACCCGTGCCATTACTAGCTGTGGGCCTTGTGCCGTCTCTCAGCTTCGTTTTCTCATCTGCAAGACCAGGAAAGCATCACCCACCTCTTAGGGGTGTGGTCACTACCTGTAAAATGTGCCACAAAGACTAACCCATCTTTGCTGAGCCCAATTAACACTGGCCCGGAGGCTCCTCTTTGTCTTTAAAGGACTGAAAACCTTCTGCCCATACTTGAATCCCGATTTCAGCTCTGCAGCTCTTCCTAGGAAGGGCTTTCTCCCAATGTTGACTACCAGGTCCATAAGCTGGTGCCAGATTCCCTGGGGAAATTCTCCCAGGAGAAGGGACCCCAGCCCAGAGAGGGGGGCTGACTCATCATTCCTATGCACACAGACATGCACTTACTTTCGTCAGCATAAAATCCAGCAGGACAGAATGTCACACAGGTGTTCATCTCCTGATGGTGATAGAACCCGCGGCGGCAGGACAGGCACTGGGTTGGGCTCCTGCCCGAGCAGGTCTCACACCCCTTGTAGCACCGACGACAGCGTCTTGCTGCTGTGTCCCCAAAGTAGCCCAGGGGGCACACGCTCACGCACTTCCTGTGGGATCAGGAGCCACAGAGAACCTTTCCAACCCCGGCCGCCGCCACCCTGGAAGCCTACTGCACTGCTGGGTTCTGCTAAGGCAGGGCACCTAGCTGGAGAGGAAATTCTAGCTGTCCCTCCACCCCCTAAGTCAGCAAAACTCGGAGGGAAACAAAGGCCCCGGGGTGAAGGTTAAACCATGTATGCCCATGGACTTGGTGAGCACAGCTGAGAGGTTCCTGAGGGAGAGGGTCCAGAGGGTCCGGGATTGGATAAGAACCTCGGAACGCTTGCCTTTCAAAGTCTCGCCAGAGGGGGCGCTCAATGGCACCTGGATGATGGTATTTGACTTGGAATTTTTTTAGCTCTGCGGCAACCTCACCGCTTGGTGCCCTTGGGGAGGTAGTCTCGTGGGCAGTGAGTAAAGGCAGCAAGCACGCTGACTCTGCCTTTGCACGGCTCAGGGTGAGTGTGGCTGTGTCTGCGAGCTCGGGGACCCCACGAGGGTCACGCCCGTAGCCCTGCGTGGCTGCATGGCTGACTGGACATTCGGGGGTGGGAGCTCCCCAGGCCTGGCCCGTGGGGCTTTTAGAACAGCACTGGCCTCTAAAATGACATTTGTCTCTAGTTCCCAAGCAGTCAGCGTTGGCCTACTCAGTCTGACCCATTTCTGTTTAACAAAATGGCTAGAAGACAGTTTAGGAACACAGACAGCACCTCCGATTTCTCTGTCATGGGCGTGAATTACTTGTGTGATGAGCACAAGAAGTTACTAAAACTTATACAATTCCAAAGTAGTTAATCTCAGTAGAATTTCCTTTTGGGGTGGGTATGACATGACTTCATAAGTAGGGCACCAGGCTGCGGGGGTGCTAAGGACACAGCCAGAAACAGGTCACCTTGGTGGCACTCTGAGGGGCTCCAGGACACGCGATCGGAAGCCCCAGCCCATTACCTGCTGGTCTTCACGCTCCCCAAGCTGAAGTGGACACAGTTCAAGCACTGGTCTGCTTTGGGGCCATCACAGCCCTTGTCACCACACTCCGGATGGCACAGACCTTAAAGAAACAAGCATTTCCTTTCACCCATAGAGATGCTTTGTCAACCCAATTCAGTCCCCTAAGAGCCTGAGTCAGGGCATCACAGCCTAGGAGGGGCCGGAGAAGCTTCCCGAGAGAGTGGTGGTGGGGCTGCCGGGGCTGGACGGAGCGTCCGCCCCCACGGCAATTTGGCTACGGCTGAGAGCTGAGCCTGGCCCCGGGCTCCAGTGTCAGAGGGTCTGATGACTCAGATGGCAACCCGAGGAAGAGGGAAAGAGCCCAAGGTAGGTGGGGACCCAGATGCACGAGATGAGCAGCGTGCGATGGCAGGAGAGAGGCCGGGAACACCCTTCCTCAGGGCATTGCCCTGCATCGGGGGGTCATGATCCCGGGACTGGCCATCGCTCCTGATTCCCAGCATGAAGGACAAAGCAACGCAGTATGGGGTGTCAAAGGCATGAGGGAAGCTGCTGCCAGGCAGTGATGGTCTGACAGGAATTAAGCAGAAAAGGTGGAGAAGAGGATTCTCTACGTGCAGTGGGGGGAAACGGGATGGATTTGCAAGCTCAGCACCACAGGGTGCGGCTGTCCCTCAGTGGGGACGGGATGGGCCCTTTTCTGCAAACCTTTGTGGCTTCCCTCCCTCTCAGCCTCTGCTGTGGGCCACCCCATCCTCCCCCAAGTCCCCCGCAATCCCCACATTCTGACTCTGGGGCCTGCGGTGGAGAGAAATGTGGGGAGCTCAGTGGCCTCCAGCAAGCCTCATTCTTGCGGGGCTGCCCTGCGGGAGGGTGCCACACGGATGAGCCCATCAGGAAATGTCTGGTGCCCTCAGGCCCGGGTGCGGCAGGTCCACAGGTGTCCCGTTCACCTGGCCTCAAGAACGTGACCACAGCGTGCCGAAGAAGAACAAGTACTGTGGTGGGACACTCCGCCTGCCTTATCCCTGACCCTGTTTCTCCCGCTCTGGGCAATGGCTCCAGAAAACCTCCCCATGTTGGGCGGGGAGGGGGGGGTAGCCCAGCGGGGTATTATGAAGGCTTTTGAGTCTTTAGAAGAAAAAAGCCTTCTGTAAGGTTCGAGTTGTTGGAAGGGGTGGGGAGCGAGTTCAGAAGCCAAGAAGAGGTGATTTGCTGGCCACCAGCATTTCATGGGGATGTAGGCAGAGACAAAAGTCCCCATTCTCTGCTGCCCACAATGGGTCTTTGCTGAGGTGCACAAAGCCCTCTTCATTCGTCCTTAAAGGGCCTGCAGACCTTCCTAGTGTTAGACCCGGTTTATTTTGCTTCCCTCCCCGAAGGTTTACTGTTGTTGATATTTCCAGAGTTTTCATTGTGGGTCCCACTGTGAACCCCTTTCAAGGCTGCGTTCGTCCCTGCGAGCATGCTGGGCTGGGCTGGGCTGGGCTGGGGAGGGCTCTGGAGTCCGTGCCTCCAGTCTGAGTTCTAGCACTGGGCCTGACGGGCCCAAAGCTTATCACTGAGCCTCCCCTCACCCCCACCCCCTTCCCCAGCTCCAGACTGTTGGGCTGTTTTGCAGTCAGTTCTCATTTGATTTGATTCCTGTCTGCCTTATTCCGACCATCTATGGGGGACAGCCTCAGAAAGCCTTGCTGCCTGCCACATTGTTTTTAGTGACCCACTGCACTGAAGACACAGAGAAGTTGGACTACTGGGCTCTGACCTTCCCACCCAGCCCCTCCTGCAGTGGCCCCGAGGATACATCACCTTAAGGACCACTGCCTTCCGTAGTGATCTCTCCCCCAGAAATCCAAGAGAAGCAGCAGGTCTGTGTTGTTTGATAAAGTAAACAATTTCTTCAGTCTTAAGGAAATTTTGGGGGGGACAGGGAGGAGAGAGGACAATTTCCCCACTCTTTCCTGGCATGGGAGACAGGAGCTGCAGGAGGCGGGATCTGGACTAGGGTGTTTATTGCTATATTCCCAGCACCTAGAAAGGCGTTTGGCATAGGGCAGGTACCCAATAAACATTTGCTGAGTGGCTCACGGGTGAGAGAATGGATGAAAGAAGAGTGGGTGGCAATTGGGAAACATCCACAAACAGAATGTTCTACGATGTCCCAAGAGAGGGATAGCCTTGGGAAAGGTCTGGTTCATACTGTGTGGACTGGACTTCACCCTCTTGCTCCCTCCCAGGGCCTCTCTGTGGTAGAGAGGTTAGTTAATAACCCGAAGGGAGCCCCGTGCAAGGATGGGGTCCACCCAACAGTGAAGGCAGCAAAACCCAACCAGGCGTCTAGCTAGCCGGCCATGTGCAGCCCCCAGTGAACAGCTTGGTAAGACACTGCTCAAGGCAGGACGCTTGGATGCATATCGATAAGCACCCTCTAGTATGGCTGTCGACTTGAGTTGTCTCAAAAAGCCCAGTATCAAGATTCACCTCTCAAGGAAGTGTTCTTGGATTCAGTCTACTTGGCTGGCTGTCTTAATCCCACTCACTCCATCACTCCTATGATCGCACGTGTTTTTTTTCCAGAATGCTGTAGCGCATTCCCTGGGTGAGCATGTATTCCCAAAGCTCCAGATACAAGGGGAGTGTGATTCATGCACTGACTAGCCGCAGACTCCCATCTACGGGGTGTTAGAATGACACAGGCTCATTTGGAATCTCTACCTTAAATCTTTTGTGAAGAAAATCCAGGAGTCAAAAAGCCCCACAAACAAATGTTAGAAAGCAACCTGGGAGTTCCAGGAGGCCTCCGCCATCAGGTGGTGCTTAGACCAGTATCTGGAGGAACAGGAGGACCTGCTCATCTCCATCTTTCCCCTGCCATTCATGTTGTCCGGGAAAAGCATGCTAGAACCTCACTGGCAAACCACTGGACATGAGGCGGAATGCAGGGACAGAGGTGGCTGACCGCAGACAGGAGTGTGGACGAGACTAACAGACCCCTTTCACTGCAGGTCTGGTCTTCCCTCCTGACAGCCTGGGACCCGGGCCTCGGCTCTGCCAGGTGGGCGCTGATGGGCCCTAAGTCTGTCACCCGACACAGTCCTGCACTGGACATGGCACACGTCCTGCGTATCAACTCCCCTGTGTCCACTGAGCTGCCCTGGAACGTGTCCGGGCCAAGGCTTTGGGGGCTCCTGGCTCCCCTCAGTCCTGACTACACTGTCCCGAGCCGTCCTTAGCCCACGCACCCTCCCTTCCTGAAGCCTGGGCTTCCCTTCATCTTCATGACCTTCAGTTCTTCCCTCGAGGCCGCTCTCCTGGAGCAGCCTGAGCACCTCCCCGGGGCCTGCCACCATCCTAGCAACCCAGCTCCACTACCTGGAATCACCTAGCACAGTCTCCGAGCACCCCCAGACGTGCTGAATCCGCCTCTGGGGTGGGGCTCTTCAACCAAGCATCTGAGGTGGGTCACTGGGGTGGCCTCACTCGCTGCCACGCCTGGTGCT
Organism: Callorhinus ursinus; assembly: GCF_003265705.2. NCBI lineage: Eukaryota > Metazoa > Chordata > Mammalia > Carnivora > Otariidae > Callorhinus > Callorhinus ursinus. The sequence continues at coordinate 6,734,699 of NW_027397109.1, forward strand.
CTCCAGCGGCCTCCAGCTCGTGTCCAGCAGGCAGGCCATCACCACAGGCTCTCCATCTTCAGCACCTCAGCCACTCATGTTTCCCGGGCACCTTACCCAGCCACGCGGCTACTGCCCTACCTTCCTGCCGGACCCCCCAGCCTCCCAATCTCCCAGCCCTACCCCCTCAGTTGGATTTCCACACCTTCGTTGACCTCAGGAACCACAGACTCCACCACTACCGTGGATTTCCACTTGCCATGGCCCTGGGGACATAACCTGTGGCCACCTCCTCTGTCCCCGTTCCCAGGGGCAATGCTGGCTGAGAATTTGACCGTGGTCTGTCTGCATTATGGCCGCCCTTTCCCAGGACGGTTCTCCTGCTCGCTCTGGTGAGGCCCCAGACACCTCACACGGGAGTCTGGGAGGCTGGACTCTGCCTCTGCCCCTTGCTCCTCTCCTCCCCTTTACCTCTTGTCCTCAGGAGCGCTGGCCCCCCCCATCTCTGCCCCCAGTGCAGTGCTGTCTAGCGCCCCCTGTTGCTGTCTCCTGGGACCACTGCTCCGTCAGACTCCCCTACCCCTTCGCGATGCACAGGCCCTCGGTGGGGTACCACCAGGCTGTGCTCATCATCCCCATGCACCTCTGTGTCCGTGGCCAGCTCTCCGAATTCTTGAGAACCTTCTCCCCCATGCGACCACCCCTGCAAACCCCTGCTTCAACCTGCCCTACCTCTGCTAAACCTGCAGAAAGCTAATAATCATGGGACCACTTCAAAATCACCCTCTCTTTCCCTGAGCTTCGGTACTGAGGCTATCTGTGACTGAGCTTCTGTAAGAGCTATGGACGAGCAGCCCCATCCCACAAGCCCTTGACCGCGGTATCTAACATGGATGCTCCCTCCTCCTCTCCCACGCCCCCCTCGCCCTTCTCCTTCTTCTCTCCTCCCCCCGACTTCTCGCCCACCGCCCTCCACACCACAGCACCCTCCTGACCTCACCCCTCTCCCGCTCTTTCCCTGTCTCTGGCTCTTCCTGCTGGGACAGGCCTGCCCGTCCCACTTGCCCCAAGACTGTAGGGACCTTCCCTGAGAGTCAGGAACACATCTTCTTCCCACGGAGACACCCTCTGTCCATCTAGGCTGGGCTTGGGCAAGACTAAGTCACTTGGCTTGCAGGGCAGTCTATTTGTGAGATTCCAGGATAGTGTAAGATTAGAGTCAGTAGCAGATTTTAAGAAGAAAAAAAAAAATCAGACCTTTATTAATAATTACTGAATCTTGCCACCACTTATAAATCACAGGGGGAAACAGAGCAGATTAGTCCATCCATAATTCAGTGCTCCACTTTAAAGGGAGAAGAAATTTAAAATTGAATCAACTATAATTTATGCTCGATATGTATCGGTGGAATTCTCTGTTTTGTTACTTTTCTTTTTTCAGAAGCTATTAGATAACTCAAAACATCAATATCCTTAGATATCACCCATCATTTATCAAGCAGCTGTAATATTTTGCTCAGGGAAATATGCCCAACCAGAAACACTCGGTTTCTCACAAATCACCATGGGATGGTTCAGAGGGAAAGGGACCTAACATGCAAATCACAACTGTGCCCGGCCCAGTGGCTGGAAATGTCTGAAGCCCTTCTTCCCCAGGCTGCTGTCTCCAGGAAGGGGGTTGGAGGTCTAGAGCCAGGGGCCCACTGCCGACAATGGAGAAGAGGGGTTCCCACAAGGCATCTTTATTTCCTGTGAGATGCTTAACCTGTTTGTGGTGACATTGGTATCTACTGACGTAAGGTCCTGAGACCTTCTCCTGGGCCATCATCCCAGCCTTCAAGGGAGGTCAAGACCTCCACTGCTCACTCCTTTCCTGGCTATGTTCATTCAACCCAACCCTTCCGGGTCCATTAGGACCCACATCCTTCCCACCTTCTGGCTGTAGGGACCCAAAGTGGATGGACTTGAGAGGGTCGGGAGCCTGAGACATGAGACGAGAGATTTTGAGGATAAGACAGGGCCTCAGGAGGAGGCTCATTAGCCAGGGGGCAAGTCCCAGTTCTGGTTGGGCATATAGAACCTTCTGTTTCCCAGCCTGGGAAGGTTGGAGAATACTTACTGGTTTGAAGTATACTTACTGGTCTGTAAAATATTAGGAGAGCCGTGGGTGGAAGGAGCTGTGTGAGTGCAAATTACCATCATTATTACAACCTCCAGGAAAGAAGGAAGACCCACTGTCATAATCCCCAACTTTTGCCAGGAACGGTCCCACATTTTAAGAGCCGCAGTGGAAAACCAAAACTCAGGCTGGCCTGGCCATCTCCTCTGGCTACAAGTTCATTACCTGTGTAGTCCTCTTCGTCCTCAGGAACCTCGGTCTGGGGTGGTGATAGAGCAGCCTTGGGTGGCTCCAGCATGGGGGCTGAGAGCTCCAGCATCCGAGAGCGTGACTGATGGGAGCTGAAGGTGTTGTAAGGGTGCTCGGCGGTGCCGTACAAGATGAGGCTCCATTCTTTCAATTTCCCTGAAAGGTACCCAAGCCCAGACTCACTGGACAGCCATGAAACCTCCCCCAGAAAGCTCTTGAGGTGCCTGGCCCAACGCCTCCCTCCCTCCCTCACAGAAGTGCGAGGTGCAGGGCTCCCACTGCAGGGCTCCGCACCCACCACCTCCCTTCCTAGTCACCTGAGGACCAGGGATGCACCGCGCCTGCCCGGGCCATGTTCCCTGTCCCCCGGTCTCACTGCAGCTCCCTTGACTGGCCTCCTCTCCTTCTTGGAATATCCAGAGAGCAGATCTGGGGCCTGGCCCTGAGCCTTGCCCCATCTGCTTCCAAACGGGACAGCTGGGTTACACCAAGGAGTCCTGCTATTAGGAGCCCTCACCCCGGACCACAGGAAGATTGGCCTTGGGTTCCTTCCTGTGTAGCTGGCCCAGGTGAGCAGGGAAGTGTGATGGGGTGACAGTAGTAATGCAAACCCAAATGTCCCCAGAGGCTGGGTGTAGGGAGGATGTCCTCAGAAATGGCAGTACGAATGTCACAAACGCCAGACTATGTGGGGGGAGGGGAGAGGCATGGGGAGGACAGGCTACATGGAGCATATCCAGCCATGCGCAGGGCAGGGTATGGAGAAGGGGGAAGGCAGGGACCCCACCCGACCGTCCACCTCCGTGTGGGAATGATGGCCCGTGTTGCTAGCTCTTCCCCGGGCGTAAAGAGAAGTGAGAAACCTCAACTGCAATTTGCCCGTGAAATCCGCGATGTTAAAAAAAAACGCATCAGAAGCCAAGTTAGACAGGCATGGGGGCCAGCCCAGGTGCAGGCCACAGGTCTGGCCTTCCCTGCTTTACTCTTGTGTCCCTGGGTGGTCAGAGCTGTGAGATCACGTAGAGGAGGTTACTGCTGTCCTTCTTGTGAAAATGAGGGGCCGAGGTCCGGTGTGACCAGCAGGGGACATACTGCTCATGCTCATGGACTCAGCGTGGCTCCAGCCCAACACAGTCATCCAGCTGCAAGCCACTTTGAGGAACCCTCGTGACCGGCCACCGGAACCCAAGCTGGGGACAGTGGCTTTGGCAGCTCCATCGCTGTGTCAGACAGAGACAAATCTCTGTTTTCCTCTTCATTCTCTATCACTGGGGTTCTTGGCCATCAGAATGCTTTAGGTGAGGGACATGAGTGCTCCGATTCTTCGCTATTGATGTGTGTTTTTATTGTCACTTCTGCTCTTATTACTCCCCTTCTTGGCTCTGCATGGCAGGCCATCTGTCCTTAGATATCTGTCTATACACTGTTTTTCAACATGGGCGGCTCTGCTGGTATAACTTGATCTTTTGTTTGAATTCCAGGAATATCTTACTCTCCCGAAATCTTAGAACAGGAGGCTCCTGCTTGCCCACAGACTCCAGAAGCCTATGTGCTGTAATCCATCCTGTCCAAGGTGCTACGTGGAGGCCAGAGGCAGAACTGGTCTGCACGTACCAGGCCACACTTGGGTGCTGTTCTAGTGGTGTGGGATGTTGATCCAGTTATACCATGGGGCACACAGCCACACCCTACCCAACTGAGGTCCCAGGCCCCTAAAGCCTGCAGCCCTCAAGCTATGCCAAGTCAGGCCCTGCATCCACATGGGTCTCTCCAGGCCTGGCCAGGGCTGGAGGATGCAGGTCCTTCAATTTGCAAACACATTCCTGAGCTACTTCCTAGGACACCAAGGACTTCCAAAGGGCCTGGTTCTTCTAGACGCTCCATGGCCATTCCTCTAACGCGTTCCCAACAACAGGCCACACAGCTGATGGCACCATGAGAAGTACTTGGCACGGGTGCAGGTGCAGAAAACACAGTCCCCGGTTATGAATTATCATCTGTTCTCAACCTCCAAAGACCAAATTAGAGCCAGATTTCCAAACCACACAGGAGCTGGGCACGTTAACTGCAGGGCAAGGAATTGATTAAGGGGGGAGCATGGGGACCACACGGTAGGGAGCAAGGGTCTGTAAGCTGTCATTTGAGGCCAGATCTGTTTCCACCCTATATCGTGTCTCCAAAAACACCCACCAAGGGTGTTGCCACTAAAATTAGATTCGCATTTTCAGATATATCTTTGGTAGGACAAACAAGAGAGGCCACTCTGAGCTCAGGATCAGCACGCACCCAGCAGGGGGAGGGAGAGTGGAAGGAATTCCAAGAAACCAAGACAGTAGATCCTAAAAGTTCTCATCACAAGGGAAAAAAAAAATCACATTTTTTGGGTGCCTGGGTGGCTCAGTGGGTTAAGCGACTGCCTTCGGCTCAGGTCATGATCCTGGAGTCCAGGGATCAAGTCCCGCATCGGGCTCCCTGCTCGGCAGGGAGTCTGCTTCTCCCTCGGACCCTCCCCCCTCATGCTCTCTCTCTCTCTCTATCTCATTCTCTCTCTCAAATAAATAAATAAAATCTTTTAAAAAAGTTTTAAAAAAAATCACATTTTTTTTTCCTTGTGAGTGTGCATCTATATGAGAGGATGGATATTAACCAAATGTATTGTTTCTATAAGTGTGTAACTATTTCACAATATAGGCAAATCAGGTCATTATAATAAAACAATAAATAATAAAATATTATTATAAAACAATAAACTTGTACACTGCTGGGTGTCAGTCATAGCTCAATAAAACTGAAAGGCAAAACACAAAAAGAGTTTCAAGAAACCAGCAGTAGGAACTGCCTTGGGGGGAGGCTAGGGTTCAGGAACAGAAAAGAGACTTCATTTTTACTGTATTCTCTTGGGGACTGTTTGATTTTTTTTTTTTTTAAGCTTCAGCATATATAATTTAAGAAGAAATTTAGTTTAATGAAAAAAAGTGGTTGTATAGTCAAAGAAAAAACATTTAAAAAACTGTGGTACTCAGAGCTTTTGGTTGATGTTTCTGAACAAGTAATAAATACGAATAGCTCAAAATCCAAACGTATAAAAGGGAATACGGCGGAGTCTCCCTCCAGCCCCGTCCCCTGGCCACTATCTCTCTTACCACAGGCGACCCCATTACTTGTTTCTTATGTACCCTTCCAGAGGCATCTTATTCATTTTTTTTAATATTTTATTTATTTGTCAGAGAGAGAGAAGGAGCGCACACAAGCAGGGGGGCGGCAGGCAGAGCGAGAAGCAGGCTCCCTGCTGAGCAGGGAGCCCGATGTAGGGCTCCATCCCAGGACCCTGGGATCATGACCTGAGCTGAAGGCAGTCGCTTAACTGACTGAGCCAAGCAAATATGAGCATATATTCTGCCCTGTCCCCTTTATTAACACATCTGGTAGAACCTTCCGCTCCTTGCTTTTTCCATTAACCATGCATCTTGGTGACCTTCCCATCACTGCATCAGAGAGATCCTGAGTCATTTACTTAACAGTCCCCAAATGATGGGCATTTCGGTTGTTTCCAGTTTGCAATTACAAACAGTGTTACAATCTTGGTCACATGAGGAGGGAAGGGATCCAGGGAGGTAGAAAGAGGTCCCAGTGTGTGACTAGGTCCCAGTGCTGACTCCCTCTATGCTCACCATCCCCAGCGTCTGCCCTCAATTTGGGGAGATGACACACATGGGTATAGAAAACCATGGAAGAGTAGAAGGAGAACATATCTGCGGCGGGGGTGGGGGGCGGCGAAGGGGCGAGCTATGCCCGACCAGAGACTGGGTCCACCCTCAAAGGAACTGCCCTGCAGAGGCAGGAGGATTTAAAAATGTCGGCCTGCTTTGGTCAAAGCATTTAACCAGAACGTATTATTTACTATTCAAGATACTCGGCATGCCTGCTCAAGTTTGCCCTGATAAAACCCCAACCAGTACCATTAATTCCTTAATTTCCAGGAGGCGGGGGGGGGGGGGGTCTTCAAAGACATTCAAATCCAAATTCTTTTTTTTCTTTCCATCAGATTCCTGAGACTGTAGAAGAAAGAATGACAAAATCCACCTGCTTATTAACCACTTGGGGCGGGTACTGCCAGGACTCTGCCTCCAGATGTCACCAGCAAAGCCCAGGCAACAATAATGGTGTGACAGGCGGACGGTAATCCCGGCTAATGCCAATAAATGGCTTTATCATCATTCACTATCTTCAGTGCAGCGTTTCCCCTCGAAGGGTTGAATTGGTAATGAACAAACAGGATTATTCCTATTATTCAAAGGAAGAACCAGCATTAAGGGAGACTAGGGTTGGATTTGCCAATAGGAAAGTACCAGCAGTCATGAAGCTTTTCTTTGCCCGGCATTTTGAATCAAGCATTAGGAATCCTTGAGAGGGGAATTTACAATTGGAGACAAAAGAGGGTAGAAGTGGGGGCAAGGTTTTGTTAGGCTAAGGACTCTGAGCTAATACTTTCAAATTCTTGTGTTTTCTTTGGCCATAAGAAGTTATTAACAATAAAGAATGTATTAATCCTCCCCCCACCCTGATATCGAAAACATACAGGGAGCAATTCTCTTTAGTCAAAACGTAGTAAAGAAAGAGGTCTAAAAAAAAAAAAAATCAAGAAATACTTTTCAGTCTCACCCCCCCAGTGGAAGTTTTTTCCTTGTGAGGGCCAGGGAACCTGACTTACAAAGTTTGCAAGCTTTAATGAAGAGGTCTTGGTGGAAGGAATAAAAAAGGCTCACCTCCCTGTTTATAAAAATATACAAAAACACTTTAAAGGGGGGATTTTATGGTATGTGGATTATATTTCACTATATTGCAATAAAGCTATTATATGAAATACACACAACACACACACACACACGTGTATTATACACACATGGAGAGAAACCCCAATATTTACTCAATAAATTTAACACATAATTAAAAATGCACTTTAGGTCCACATTATGGCAACAAAGATGGAGGAAAATAAAGGAATATAGGAAATGATCTGGAAAGGACGAGTGTACACATGTGTGGGGCCCCCGTGTGCACGCGCGTGTGCACACACATGCACACCTGTGCGTGCTCACCCTCAGAGCCCAATGTAAGACAGGGAGATGGGAGAACCTTCTCTATGATCTTGTAGTCATAAAAACCACTCAAGATGATATTTTCAGGACCAGGAAAAGGATCTAAGAATCCAAGCTCCAGCCTTCATTTAGGTGAAGGGTAGAAACAAATCTACATTTGGCGAAGAACAATTGGCGTCCTGTATGGCAATGCAGAAAAGAGCATTTTCCTCAATGGCACCAATAAGGTGAGATAGGAAATGCTCAAATACCACCTTTTTAACATTTTTTACTTTTTTCAAAGTCATGAATCAACAGTTTGCCAAGTCAAGTAATGCTACACAGTTTAGACCAAAGACAGAAGTCCTTTACATCACCTTTTCACACTTTGAGCTTGATTAAATTTTCACATGCTATGTCCTGGTTTCTCAATTTTAGACACCATCCAATGACAACCTACGTAGGACATGGAGAAGCCCCACTCTCACACCATCCCTCATATACTCACGTCCTCCCCCATATCGCCAACACTCTGTTAACACCATTTCTTACTGGGTATTCGATGTCTTCTCCCCCACCCCACTCCCATTTCATGTTGTGGGAGATTTCCTCAGGTCTTCTAACCTGTCTATTGACTTTCTAATTTTTGCCTCATGTTTAAAATTTTCAAGGCATTGATCTGGTTCTCCCAATGTTCAATTTTCTCAAAATGCAGAAACCTGTTCTTGTTTTATAGATGAGATATTTTCTCTTGTCTTCCCTGAGGACACCTATGAGATAATAGAATTTATATATTGGTCTCTGCTCCAGTTCTTGGCACAGAGCTCCTGAGACTCTTGTCATTTCCTAATTGAGAAGAGCAATAGGAGCTTCTCTTGTTATAATATTTGTCTTTGACCCTGTCCCTGACTCAGGACTCCTAAAATCCTTGTAAATTCCTAAGCATCCTTTGTTCTATGGAGGTGACTCTGGGTGGGCTCCTGGATGGGGGCTGGTCACCAAAAAGACCAAGCTATGATTAGAAGCTTGGAATTTTCAGCCCTGTCCCCTACTTCTCTAGAGAGGGGCTAAAAATAAAGTCAGTAACTGATCATGCCTACATGAGGAAGCCTCCTTAAAATCCCAATAGTATGTGGTTTGGGGAGCTTCTAGGTGGGCAAACACATCCACACCAGGAGCGTGACACACCCCAACTCTGCAGGGACAGAAGCTCCTGCTCTGGGGACCCTCCCAGACCTCACCCTCCCTATGTATCTCTTCATCTATTCATCTGTATCCTTTATCATTTCCTTTAATAAACTGGTTGAGTTGGGGTGCCTGGGTGGCTCAGTCCTTAAGCAGCTGCCTTCGGCTCAGGTCATGATCCCAGGGTCCTGGGATTGAGTCCTGCATTGGGCTCCCTGCTCCACGGGAAGCCTGCTTCTCCCTCTCCCACTCCCCCTGCTTGTGTTCCCTCTCTTGCTGTGTCTCTGTCAAATAAATAAAATCTTAAAAAAAAATAAAATAAACTGGTTGAGGCTAAGTAAGTGCTTCCAAGAGTTTTGTGAGCTGTCCTAGCAAATCAACTGACTCCCAAGAGGAGTTCTTTAGAACACCAATCTATGACTAGGGGGTCAAAAGCACCAGTGAAAACCTGAACTTGCTGCTGGTATCTGAAATGTATGTGAGTGTGTAGGCGTGGAGGGCAGTCTTATGGGACTGAGCCCTTAAGCTGTGGGATCTGACGCTATCTCTGGGTAGATGGTGGCAGAACTGAATTAAGTTGTAGGTCACCCGATGGGTATGACTAAGAATTTCTTGTTGTGGGGGGAGAAACCCACAAACCTGGCGACTAGAAGTGTCAGAAGTGAAATGTTCTGTATGAACAGTAAAGGATACACACAGGAGGAAAACTCAGTAGGAAATAACTGGAGTTTTCCCTATGCAGGGGAGGAATAACTAAATTTTTCTATTTTATACAACCAATTATAGTTTTTCTAAAGTTTTCTTTTGCTGCCTGACTTGCCTTTTCCTCTCCAAGTTTCTTCTCTGTTAGGGTTTATTTCTGCTTTAACACTGGATAATTTCCTCAAATGTCTGGTGGTCCTCAAGGGGGTTTTATCTTATTCAGTAGTAAGGTACTCAAAAGCTGATTGGAAGCTCTGTGTGCTGGAATATGGAAACATACTTTTTGTTTGTTCATTCATTTTATATATGGCACACTTGCGAGCTTATACAATATGAGAAAAGAAATGTTGTCATAGTATATAAGGTGGCTCAGATGTAAACAAGGCTTACATAGTAAATGTAAACACTTCTCCTCAGAACAATGGAGGTCAGAGGAAAATGTATTATCTTTACAGCGCTGAAATCTGATATATTTTTCCGGGATCATGACCTGAGCCAAAGGCCGATGATTAACTGACTAAGCCACCCAGATGCCCCTGAAATCTGAAATTTAAAAAATACTGCCAACCCAGGGAAACCTGCATTGAGCCTCTGACTCTTGATTTCTGCTCAGGTCACGGTCTCAGGGTCATGAGATTGAGCCCCAGGGTTAGGATCCGCCTGCTTGAGATTCTCTCTCCTCTTCCTCTACCCCTCCCCCGTTCTCTCTCTCTAATACATAAATACATAAAATCTTTTAAAAAATAAAAAAAAATACTGCCAACACAGAATTCCATATCCAGTGAAAATTCCATTCAAGACTGAGTGGAGTCATGGAAATATCACAAGGATTTCCCCAAACCAGAGTCAAAGTCAGTGTGTCAACAAATGAACAATTATACACTTTTAAAAACAAACAAATCAAATTGGTTGAAATAAAGACATTTTGAAGTAAATCCAACCTGAGCCAACTCATGGCCAGCAGGCCAACATGATAAGAAATGATAAAGGAGGGCCACCTGGGTGGCTCAGTCGTTAAGCGTCTGCCTTCGGCTCAGGTCATGATCCCAGGGTCCTGGGATCGAGTCCCACATCGGGCTCCCTGCTTAGCGGGAGACCTGCTTCTCCCTCTCCCACTCCCCCTGCTTGTGTTCCTGCTCTCGCTGTGTCTCTCTCTGTTAAATAAATAAATAAAATCTTTCAAAAAAAAAAAAAAAAGAAATGATAAAGGAAATTCTTCAGCCAGAAGGAAAATGATAAAAAACTGGATCTATAGAAAAGAATAATGAGCACCAGAAATGGAAATACATGGATACACAAAAAAGAGTAGCTTTTTTCCTTCTCTTTCTTTCTTTAAAAGACAAAGACTGCTTAAAGCAAAAATATCACTATAAAATGGAGTTGGTAATATATACAGAGGTAAAATATATGACATAATCATAGCATAAGGTTGGGGGGATAGAAAGACACTGTCATTAGGCTCTTACATTTGTGTGAAGTGTGACAGTAATTCTATCAAGTGAGAAGCCATGTAATAGTAATTCTAAGTAAACGGTAATGTATTAAGGATACATACTGTAATCTTTACAGTAACCACACAAATATGGCTAAAAGTTCAATAAAGGAAATAAAATATAATATTCAAAATGATTTAATTCCCCCCCCCAAAAAAAGGCAGGAAAAGAGAAACTTTTTTTTTTTAAGGGGCGGAAGGGAGAGAGAGGGAGACAGAATCTTACTGACTCTACCCACGTTCAGCAAGAGTCCGACACGGGACTTGATCTCATGACCCTGATCTGAAACCAAGGGTCAGACACTCAACCGAGACACCCAGGTGCCCCAAAGAGAAACCTTTTTAATACTGTTGAATTTTGCTTAACACTGAACTTGGAATTTTTGTAGTCATGTTCTTGAGTGAGACTGGCTGAAAATTCTCCATTTGTGCTGCTAGGATTTGGCACCAAGGATACACAGGCTTCATTCAACTACTGGGGACTGTTTCCATTTTTTCTACTGTGTGAAAGAATTTATGGAATATTGATGTTATTTCTTCCATTTGAGTGTTTAGTGGAATTTGCCAGTTCATCGATCCAGCCTTGACCTTCTTTTTAAATTATAGAAACAATTTCTGAGGATAATTTTAATGTTTTTTTTTCTTGTGTCAATTTTACCAAGTTGTATTTTTTCTTGGAATTTGCCTCTTTCACTTAAAATTTCTTTTTCTTTCTTCCTTCCTTTTTTTTTTTTTGGTCACGAAGTTGTTTATAATACCCTCTTACAGTAACTTTAATGTATACAGGATGTGTAATAATAGTAATTTTCATTCCTAAAATGATATATTCTCATTTTTTCCCCTTGATTGATCTTCCTAGAGGCTTATCAATTTTATCCGTTTCCTCAAAGAACCAATTTATGGTTTTCCTGATTCTCTCTTCCATATCTTTGCTTTCTATTTTATTAATTTCTGCTCTTAAAAACATTTCCTTCTTTCTGCTTTCTTTGCATTGATGTTGGTCTTTCTCTATCATCTTAAGTTGGATGCTTAGCACATTCATTTCCAGGCTTTCCTCCTTCCTAATACATACGGTTAGGGCCATAAAATTGATGAGAGAGAAGGCAAGCTGAAGACCAAGCACAAGCTGACACCCTGCAACCTCCCCCCATCCCCCACTCCTGGGTGGGACAGGTGTGACATTCCTCCAGGAAGCTCCCAACTATCTTAATGTTAATGCCTTGCTAGAGGGAAAAACAACCTGAATTTGACAAAAGGGCAAGGGCTCCAGATAACATGCAGAGTCTTCTTTAACATATGAAAATCCTTTTGAAACCTCCCTTTTCCTTATCTCCACCAACTCCCAAGTATATAATCAGCCACCCCTCATAACCCTGATGCCCCAGCTCTTTCTGCCCAGGGGTCCTGTCCGGGTGCCTTAATAAAACCAGCATTTTGCACCAAAGACGTCTCAAGAATTCTTTCTTGGTCGTTGGCTCTGGACCTCACCCCACCAATCCTCACCTACGTTCCAAAACCACATCAAATTTCTCTCTCTCCACTACTCCACACTGGCATCCCACTTGTTTGCATATGTGCTATTTTTATCATCATGTAGTTTTACATATTTTCTAATTTAAATTATAGCCTTTTTCCTTAGACACATGAGTTATTTAGAAGCGTTTTTCAATTTCCAAGTGTATGGGCTTTTCCTACTTATCTTTTTATTTTTAACTTAAGTGTAATGTTAGAGGACAGCGTTTATATGCTACCAATCCTTAGAAATATGCTGAAGCTTGCCAAATAGCCCACTGTGTGGCCGATTTTCATAAATATTCCGTTTACACTTGAAAAGAAATTGTATTCTTCTGTTGCTGGGTACAGTGCTCCAACAGGCCCATTAGAACTAACTTGTCAGTTGCGATGTTCGAATCCTGCATTCTTACTGACTGTCGCTGTTTTACTCATCAAATATATTTGAGGCATATTAAATCTCCTACCTTGTGTGTGAGTTGGTTTTTTTCTTTTTGTAGTTTTAACAGCTTTTTGCTTTCTACATTTTGAGGCCATGTTAGAATTGAACCAAATCTTCTATCAAGGTGTAATAATACTCTTTAGTTCTAATGATGCCTATTGTCCTGACATTTCTGCTTGTCTGCTCCTAATAAAACTATACCAGCTTTCTTTTGGTTGGTATTTGCTTGGTATGTCTTTTCCCATCTGCTTTAGTTTTTAACTTTTCTGGGTTTTGTGTGTGTGTTTTCTGTTTTAGATGCCATTCTTTAGAGTTCTATGGGTCAGTCCCAGCAGGAAGCAGACAGCATAATTAAACTGGGATAATCCACAGAGGTTTTGATAAAGAGGCTATTTACAAAGGTGTGAGCAGAGCAAAACAAAGCCGCAACTTTGGAAAGTGAAGTTCTTTGGGGCCAGTAACAGAAGGTGTGTTAAGCCCTTAGGTATACTATATTCTACTAGCATCAGGAGGGCTGGGTTGAGACCCTGAGGGATGCTGGCTGCTGGGGGCAGCTAGAGGGAAACAAAACAAAACAAAATAAAACCTCATAAATAAATATCTCCTCCCTCCCTCCATTCTCCTGTGGAGTTTCCCCTGGCTGAACTCATCGGTAAGCCACAGGCAAAGAGTCTGTGATGAGGCCAGCCTCCGATGATAGGGTGGAGTGGAGGAGAATTGAGAATGGGGCTGGTGGGCATGAGAGACACACCCAACACAACAGCAAATACATTTTTTTAAAAAATCTACTACGACAATTTTTGTCTTCTAAAGTGAAGCCAATGGACTATTTACCTTGATTGAAACTACTGAGAGTTGGACTTGTTTTGTGTGTTCTCATTGGTTTCTTCTTCTTCTTCTTCTTTTTTTTTTTTTTTCCTTAATTTTCTGTGCCTCTGAGGTCCCAGCTTTCTGCAGGTGCTATAAAACTCTCTGGGTAGGCTCCCCAGATCCAGCAAATACCCTAAGGCACAAGCCACCATCATTATTACTCCATTGACCTCTCTGACTGTCAACATTTCAATCAGCATTTAAAATTCTCTCTGTGGGCAGGCAAGACGCTTAGTCTTCCTATGGCCAGAGGTAGGATTCTAGAACATCTTTTAATACTTCAATTCTGTCTTTGACTTGGGGTAACTTGTTAGTAATTTAGAAAAAAAATATTTACCTTATACTAAAAAATTCAAACATTATGGAGAAAATCAAATCCTAAACAAACTGGGAATGAAAAAAAAAAGAACTATCAAAACTCTGGAGGAAAATTTTAAGATTATCTGTAAAAAATTAAAGGTCAAATAGCATAGCAGAAAAAATATTTATAGGAACTATGACAAATCCTGGGTTATTATTACATCCGTATTTTTACCTGGAGTACTTCTCAGCTTAGTAACGACAGCACTGAGACCTCTTGGGACAAAACAGAAATGGCAATTTTCCAAAGAAAAAACACACTTTGTACACAAACATTTGGAAAAGGTATTCATCCTCATTAGTAATCATCACAGTGCAAATTAAAGGAAGATATCCTTGATTTTCTCTAGAGCTGACCAGTGCGTGTGCCTGGTGAGACTGTAAATTGGTTCAATTATTTTGAAAAGCAAATCATTAGTAATATGCATCAAAAAGTAGATATGCTTCCATCTCTTATTTGTCCCAGTGATTTACTTCTGGTGAATGATCCCCAGGAAATAATTTTAAATTTAGGAGAAAGCTTTCTGTACTCTGCTGTCTATTTACAATAGCAAAAAAATGGGAAACAGCTTACACATCCAACAATAGATGTATGGCTTAAATAAATTTTGGCATTTCTACTTGAAGTTTTATTAAAAAAAATATAAAATGCTGCTTACAAAGGATATATAATGACATTAAAAAAGTGCTTGATATGCAAGTAATAAAAAGAAATACAGAGTTATGAAGGCAGCACGGTTAGAACTATGTAAAATGTCAGGGGGAAAAAAAAGACCAAGTAGAAACATAGATATATTTTTGAACATGACATGTTTCTGAAAAAAAGGAATAAAGTCAAATGTTTAAAAATTAAATACACTTAAGGGCGCCTGGGTGGCTCAGTCGTTAAGCGTCTGCCTTCGGCTCAGGTTGTGATCCCGAGGTCCTGAGATCCAGCCCCGCATCGGGCTCCCTGCTCAGCAGGAAGCCTGCTTCTCCCTCTCCCACTCCCCCTGCTTGTGTTCCCTCTCTCACTGTCTCTCTCTGTTAAATAAGTAAACAAACAAACAAACCCAAAAAAGGGGTTTCAGGAGAGCTCTTTCTTTTCTCTTCATCATTTTATTTTTCATTTTCAGCCACATTTAGAATTTTATCTGCAACAGTGAAATATTAAAGAAAAACTTCCTCTTTCTGTTATGTTCACCATCGGGAGACACAGAACCGACTGGCAAATGCCATGGTTCACAACCACGCACCACAGCAGTGGGGTTGGGCCCTCACCAGCTAAGCAGGAATTGATACTTCTTTTTTCCTTGAACTAGGACACCTGGGGAATGGTGCCACTCTTTGCGGTCCCTTGAACTAGTAGAAGGGAGGCAAAAAGACCAACTGAAATACTGAGTCCTATCAAAGCAAAAGGGGTTAGAAGTGAGACTTTGGGATAGCTGTGCGTATGCTGACCTTTTGAAAACCGTACTGAGCTCTCGGCTTCTGCTTCAAGAGAAGCAGGAGTGATACTCTAACTGCACTTTCCAGAAACCAGAGAGCTCAGTGACAAACTTGAAAGCCAGCACAGGAGGCTCCTGATTTCAATCTGACTTCCTTTCTAGCTGCCAATACAAGAGAGATTGAGCCATTGATCACAGATTGCAAAATTTCAACTCATCCCACCAACAGAGATGAGCTCAAAACAGATGTCAAGTAAAGAGAAGTCAGTAAAATAACAATAAAGTGAGAACAGCTCTGCTCTTAGGAAAAAAGAAATGCATGAAAAAGCTAACTGAAAGGAAGTCAGAAAACCATGGAGCTTTTTATGATTAAAAGAAAAAGGGAGGGAACCCAGTCACACAAGAGAGACTAATTTCTTCCACTTTTAACCGATTATTAAATGTTTTACTGAGTGTGCACAGCCGAAAACAGAGCTGATTAAAATTATACGAGCTCTTGATTTAAACAAGGTTCACGGATGCACGCACATTCAGTCACTCAACAAATCCTCCTCGACCTCGCTCCAAGGGCTGAGCACCGGGGGCGGGGCGAGACAAAAGCCTTAGCACTGCACCCCAAAGGCAAACTCTGTCTGTCTGCCAACACAGGAATCACATTGCACCCGTTCTAAATACGATCCTTTTGATCATCTCTCCCTCTCCACTATTTCCTACAGATTACTAAAACTCATGTTTGGGTTGCTACCTGAAAATGGGCTTTATTTAGCCTAGGTTCCCTTGAAAACGGGAGTCTGAGGCCAAGCCTAGGGGCTGAGGGCTGAGGCTTTTTTGGGAGGTAGGACCCAGGGCAATGGGAGCCAGGGGAAAGGGCAAAGGCTGGGACCACAGGAACACCAAGCTGGCTCAGCCTTCATAACCAAACAGCAGGGCTCTTGGCCAGGGGACGTCTCCCACAGAGGCTTTGTGGGACTGTAGGGGAAGGGCAGGAGCTTATCTCCTGTCTCTCCTTGGGCAAACCTCCTGAGCACTTCCGGTATGCCCCCTGCACCCCTCCAGGCAGCTGGATGCTGGGGAGCAGCATGGCTTCCCCAAGTCCTGCTGAGAAGGACCTGACCCCCTGGGGCCACTGCAGCTCCTAACTGTGTGGGAACAACTGTGCCCTAGCCCAGCCTTCACCTGGGGGCACTGAGGAGATAAGTTGGGGGCCAGGCCTCTCCACTGGGCAAGAGGCCAGGCCCAAGGGCGCAGGGGCTGAGCCATTCTGGAGAGGCACATCAGTGTGTTATGGGGTAAAATGCAATCATTACATGTGCTTGGAGGTAGCAGGCATGAACTAGCATGAGCAGTATTTGAAAAGAAAAGAAACTTTTCCCCTAGGCTTTCTTTGGTCTTCCATTCAAGCGAGCATAGCACCTTTGTGAGATACTAGAGAAGAGGAAAAGGCAGACTTGCAAAACTGAGCACCTGAGACGCACATATAGGTTCCAAGATGGCTTATCACCGAGAAGTATGTGTTGGTGCTTTTACTATTTCAGGCACTATGGCCGAACTCCGAACTTCATTTTTTTAAATAAATATTTTATTTATTTATTTGTCAGAGAGAGTGAGAGAGACAAGCAGGGGAGGAGCGGCAGGCAGAGGGAGAGGGAGGCTCCTCGCCGAGCAAGGAGCCTAATGCGGAACTCGATCCCAGGACCCTGGGATCATGACCGGAACTGAAGGCAGATGCTTAACCAACTGAGCCACCCAGGCGTCCCTGATCCAAACCTTTAAAAAATCCTCCGGAAGTATTTTTCTCATATAAAATCTTCCTACATTTGAATCTCATCCAGGCCCAGGAAGCAATAATTCTAGAGTATTCATAAGTACTATAATTCCCGTCACACATGTGCAGTAATGGGGACCGAGAGAGGTTCTGGGACCAAGCCAGCAAGTGGCCTCGTTGGAACTCAGACCACACCTGCCAGACACCCTGCTCTGGGCTCACCCCAAACAGGTCCCCACACCTGAATCCTGTGCCCCGACTCCAGTTTAGGTGGCAGCCTGGTCTTCCTCCCGCCACCCACAGGGTCACGGTCAAGTCAACTAGTGGACTGTGGTTCGGGCTTGATCTTCATGGCTTCTCTGTGCCCCTATAGTGTACTCTGCAGGTTTTGGCAAATGCACCAAAATTCTTCCTAAACTTCTTTGATCTCGCCCCAGCTTCAACTTTCACATTTGTGCTAAGGAGAGAAGCAAAGATGGGATTCCACAGAAGCAAGCAGGTGGAGTCAGGTGTAACCGGGCTGAGCTCCAAAGAAAGCCAAGATGTGTGAGAACTTCGTAAATGGCTCCGGCCCCAGGGGAACGCACCCGCGCACACACACAAAGGCCACTGAAAAGCCAGTCTGTTGGTGGGGTAGGATCTCCTCACAGCAGTTTCAAAAGCAAGCTGTTGGTTAGCAAGCTTTGGTTTCTCTGGTTGGGAAAGAAACATTGCTTAAGAAGAAGACAGAATAGACATGTACCTGCTCAGTTCAAGGCTTGAAAGAGTTTTCCATTTAGTCTGTTGACTGGATGGTGAGCCAGCTTGCCCTGAGCACAGCAATCCTGGATTCTGTTGTTTCCCAGTTCCTGGGTTCTTCAGAAAGGCAGAGCCAGTTTAATCTTCCTCAAAGGCACTGAGACTGGTCTCTGCCAGTTACCTCTAGGCCAGAACTTCCCCAGAGGGCAAATGGACCAGTTCCTAAAGACTATGGTTAGGACATAAGCTTCTAGGGGCGCCTGGGTGGCTCAGTCGTTAGGCGTCTGCCTTCGGCTCAGGTCCTGTTCCTGGGGTCCTGGGACAGAGCCCCGCGTTGGGCTCCCTGCTCCGCAGGAAGCCTGCTTCTCCCTCTCCCACTCCCCCTGCTTGTGTTCCCTCTCTCGCTGCGTCTCTCTGTCAAATAAATAAATAGAATCTTAAAAAAAAAAAAAAACTGCTTTAAGAACATATGCTTCTAGCAAGCGAATGGGGGCAGGGGGTGAGGGGGTGAGGGACCTGAGTTTCCATGACAACCCACTATATGCCAGGTTGTCCTAGAAAAGTTCACTCCCATCAGGTGCTCACAACCTGACTGTGAGAGAATTATTATTACTCACAAGGTCCCCCAGCTAGTAGCTGGTAGAGCTAGTTTTGGGTCTCAGGCCTTACTACTTCTACATTTCATGTTCTTTTCACCAAATTACACCGTGATCCCAAGTGCAGCATACCACGGACATTCTGGTATTTGTTTCACAATCTCTGGAACTTCTGCTTGTTGGCTTGCTATCACAATATTTACCCTCCCGTGTTTTAATTTATATTTTCTTTGATTACTACAAAGACTGAATATTTTTTGTTCACTGGTTATTTGTATTTTTTCTTTATAAATGGCCTTTTTAGGCTCTTTGCTGATTTTTCTACTGGGGTGCTCAGCATATTTCTTAGTGATTTGTAAGTACTCTTCATATATAAAGGCTATGATAGTATAAAGCTTTGTCTGCTTTCATCTGACTATGGGAGTTGAGATGCTAGAGATAAAGAAGGTGTCTGCCTGGGTATTGCAATTTTTTTTATACCAAATATTGTTTTTTAACTCCCTGTCTTGGAAAAGTGACTTTTTAGCATATTGAGAATTCAGACGATAACGGTTTACTGATTAGAAACATTTAGGCAGAAAAACAGTTTGATTTGTTAAATAAGCAGTTAAACCAATGGCAATTAGACCTTTATCCTTCTGAGTGGGTCTTGAGAAGAAATAAACCAAGGAAATGAGAGCCCCTGATTGTGATGTCTAGTCCTGAGGGAGGGACCGAGGCTCTACTCAGAGATGGGCTGACTCTGTTGGGATAACGAGGGGTTGGGGGACAGAGCACATTATAGGGTCTGAGCCTTGGTCATACACTAAATGCATCTCCCTTAAAGATACCCATTCCAAAAGATAGTCCTTTACCTATATGATTCCCAATAAGCAGTGGTGTGCTAGGGCGGGTTTGCATTGATGTACGACTGTCAACATTTTCAGGAACTTTGTGAACTGATTGATAAATATAGCCATTATTAAAAATATGGGACACTTGCGTGGCTCAGTCGGTTAAGTGTCTGCCTTCGGCTCAGGTCATGACCCCAGGGTTCTGGGATGGAGTCCCACAGCGGGCTCCTTGCTCAGCAGGGAGCCTGCCACTCCCCCTGCTTGTACTCTCACTCTCTCTGACAAATAAATAAAATCTTTTAAAAAAAAATTTTAAAAAACCTAAATGATATAAACTTATACTTAATACATTATATTGAAAATAAAGATAACAAATACTCAAAAATCATCACTTCCTAATCATTTTACTGGATTTTGTCATTATCCATGCTTTGAGGATTACTTACATTTATTCTACTTATACAGTAGAAATACTATCTACAGATGGCTACTTTGTATCTCTGACATCCCATTGGAGGCTTGGAATCAGCCATGCTGGGAGCATTTACACGTGGAAATTGATAAACACTACAAAACAGGGCTTGATTTACTGCTGATTTTCTAGACTTAAGAAAGTGATGGAGGAGGAATTAAACTTAAAAGTGCATTACAGGGGCGCCTGGGTGGCTCAGTCCTTAAGCGTCTGCCTTCGGCTCAGTTCATGATCCCAGGGTCCTGGGATGGAGCCCCGCGTCGGGCTCCCTGCTCTGCGTGAAGCCTGCTTCTCCCTCTCCCACTTCCCCTGCTTGTGTTTCCTCTCTCGCTGTGTCTCTCTCTGTCAAATAAGTAAATAAAATCTTTTAAAAAAAAAAAGTGCATTATATCTGTAGCCAGCCATTACATTGGCGACAGCATTAAAAAATTGAGGCAATATTTTTCCAGTGTTTGAAAACTATCATCCAATTTAGCAATAAGGTTGCCACGTCACCGACAAACAAGTTCTAACTTATATTTATTTATTTATTTATTTATTTATTTTTAAAAGATTTTATTTATTTATTCATGAGAGACAGAGAGAGAAGCAGAGGGAGAAACAGGCTCCCCGCGGAGCAGGGAGCCCGATGCGGGACTCGATTCCAGGACCCTGGGATCATGACCTGAGCCAAAGGCAGACGCCCAACAACTGAGCCACCCAGGCGCCCTCTAACTTATATTTATGCCAAAGGACAGTTGTTCATCAATTGCAACCACAGATTGGTTATACATACAAGAGTTTGGCAAAAATCAATGAATGCATTCTCTCAGAATCAATGGGCTATATGTAATTTACAATGTGAACAGTGTATTTTATTATTGTTTGCAAACTGTGTGCTACGCATACCCTTGTATCAGCAAAATTTATAATACTGTACACGCGCGCGCACACACACACACACACACACACACACACACACACACACACACGTCCCCTGGAGTGCACATAGGACAATGGTGGTCCATGGGTGGGTAAATGGGGAAGGGATGACAGGCCTCAAATAACACCCAAATAAACAGGCCTCTTAATTACAAGGTAACAGAGTACTCCATTCAACTGCAATTTGTAAATAGGCTAGAGCATAAAGCAACAATGACCATGGACCCACCACCTGATTTTGTATAGTGATGTTGAAACAGCATATGCATTCATTTACATACTTTCTATGGCGGTTTTCATATTATAATGGAAGAGCTGAATGCTTGTCAGAAAGCCTAATATATTTACTATCTGGCCCTTTACAGAAAAAATTAGCAACCATCAGGCTTGAGGGAAGTGAAAGAGACCATCTGTGGATTACTCGAGTTCATCCAAAATATTTCATAAATATTTTTCTAATTTTAATTTTATGGTATTTTTTGCCAAGCAGAAGTTTCTAATTTTATGTGTATAAATCTACCAAAATAATGCTCTCTTCTCCAAAAGGTTAGCCAATTGTTGAGAGCTTTTATTCAATACCTCATTCTTTAGTCTCCAATTTGAAATGCTATATGTAGTGTTTCTCTGTGGGTCCACTTGTGGACTCTCTTTTCTGTT
Organism: Callorhinus ursinus; assembly: GCF_003265705.2. Lineage (NCBI taxonomy): Eukaryota > Metazoa > Chordata > Mammalia > Carnivora > Otariidae > Callorhinus > Callorhinus ursinus. The sequence goes on from NW_027397109.1 coordinate 6,756,096, forward strand.
CCCCCTGATTTATCTGTCTATACCAGCACCAGGGTCATACTGTTTTAATTATTTTAGTCTAAAAATGCAGTTGAGCTGTGAACAACATGGGTTTGGACTGCATGGGTCCACTTACACATGGATTTTTTTTGATAAATACAGTACTGTAAAAGTATTTTCTTTTCCTTATGATATATTTTTTAAGATTTTTAAAATTTATTTATTTGACAGAGAGAGATAGCATAAGAGCACAAGCAGGAGGAGTGGCAGGCAGAGGCAGAGGGAGAAGCAGACTCCCCACTGAGCAGGGAGTCCCATGCGGGCCTGGATCCCAGGACCCTGGGATCATGTCCTGAGCCGAAGGCAGACGCTTAACCGACTGAGCCACTCAGGAGCCCTTCCTTATGATATTCTTTTTTTAAATTTATTTTTATTTATTTTATTTTTTTATTATGTTATGTTAATCACCATACATTACATCATTAGTTTTTGATGTAATGTTCCATGATTCATTGTTTGCATATAACACCCAGTGCTCCATGCAGTATGTGCCCTCTTTAATACCCATCACCAGGCTATTCTTAATGACATTGTCTTTCCTCAAGCTACTTTACTGTAAGAATATAGTGTATAATACATACATAAAATATGTGTTGTTTATGTTATCAGTAGGGCTTATGGTCAACAGTAGGCTATTTGTAGTTAAGTTTCTGGGGAGTCAGAAGTTTTTTGTGTTTTTTTTTAAGATTTATTTATCTGAGAGAGAGAGAGAGCAGGGGAGGGGCAGAGGGAGAGGATCTCAAGCAGACTCCCCACTGACTGCAGAGCCCGATGTGGGGCTTGATCCCACAACCCTGAGATCATGACCTGAGCTGAACCCAAGTCAGATGCTTAACTGACTGAGCCACGCAGGTGCCCTGCGACTCAGAAGTTACATGTGGATTTTCGACTGTGCCATGGGTTGGCACCCCTAACCCTGTGTTGTTCAAGGGTCAACTGTACATTTGAATACCTGCATTTAATTTTGGGGGAAGTTCTCTTGTGATTCTCTGTACTCATTCTTCCAGATGAGCTTTATATTCATTCAGTTAGGTTCCTCCCATCTCCTTCATTTTATGGTAATATTGATTGAGATTGTCTTTAAATGGTAGACTTGTAGGGCGCCTGGATGGCTTAGTCAGTTAAGCAGCTGCCTTTGGCTCAGGTCATGATCTTGGTGTCCTGGGATCGAGCCCCGAGTTGGGCTCTCTGCTCCGAGGGGGGTTGGCTTTTCCATCTCCCTCTATGCTCTCTCCCCTTCTCTCTCGCTCTCTCGCTCTTGTTCTATCTCAAGTAAATAAATAAAATCTTTAAAAGAAAAATAAATGGTAGACTTGTGAAAAATGGCTATCTCAATGATATTGAAGCTTGAAACACAGTACAGAGGAAAACCCTTTAAAAATCAATAACCATCTATTCTAAGTGCCTATTGTGTTTCAAGTGCTCTGGTGGGTCAAAAAAAAAATAAAGGGCTGTGCCCGCAATCATGCTCGCTTGACTCTCAGTCCAGGTGAAGCAGCCTCTCAGCAGAAACCCTTTCTAGAAGTCATGCCCATAGCACACAGCAGATATTCCTAGTACAAGGCACCTGTTAGACTTCAATATTTGATTTGATCTTTAAAATTAGGACACTTAAAATAAAACAAACAACCAAAAATATCCTAACGCCCAGATATAGGAAAACCACTGGCCACAGGGCTAAAAAGAGAAACATTAACTAAAGGCTGCCTGTGGTCACTGAGTCCAGGCTCTGCCCTTGTGGCTGCGTGAGCTCGGTCAAGGTCTTCTGTGTAGCTTGGAACTAGCTTCCTCTCCCACAAAATGAGGATCAAAACACTCATAATAAGATTGCCATGAGGAGTCATGTTAATAATATAACACCAAGCACTTGGCCCGGACTTCTAAATTTAATCCTTCCAACAGCCCAGGAACCGAGATTCAGAGAATGGCAATGACCTGTCCGGGGCCACAGCGGGCAAGTGGCAGAATATAGATCTGATGAGCAGGCTGGTCCCAGAGCTGAACCTCTATGGTATGCGGGTCCTTTAAAAACAAGCAAATACACACACACACACACACACACACACACTCATATATGTACCCACTTACACCCACACCAGACACACAATACATTCACGCATACATACATACCTGAATGTACATATATACACACACACGATACCCACTCCATTCCATTTACACACACACACACAGTTTGATGCCCTGCCTTATTCCTAGATAGATTTCAGGGTAAAGAAAATCCAAAAAACCTAGTCCAAAGAAGCTAGCTCTCCCATGGCATACTGAACCTTTTTTGTTCCTCACATACATAATGGGGAATTAAGATATATTTGCTCCCAGGCAACTTTATCGTTGTTATTTTATTTAATTGTGCAACTTAAATTTCTAGGACAGTCTTTCATTTTTGACCTCTTGGGAAGAAATGTTCCCCCTAGGTATATTTTTTGTTTCCCAGTTTCATGATGGAAATTTTCAAATAAAGACAAAATAGAGAAGGCAATACAGTGAGTTCCCACGTCCCCATCACACAGGGCCAACAATCACCAACGTTCTGCCCATTTTTCTCGGTCTATCCCCTCCTCACTGCCCCCACCCCACATCCCCTGAAGTATTTATTTTTTAAACTCAGCAAAATTTATAATACTGTACAAAGAAGCTAGCTCTCCCATGGCATACTGAACCTTTTTTGTTCCTCACACACATAATGGGGAATTAAGATATATTTGCTCCCAGGCAACTTTATCGTTGTTATTTTATTTAATTGTGCAACTTAAATCTCTAGGACACTCTTTCATTTTTGACCTCTTGGGAAGAAATGTTCCCCCTAGGTATATTTTTTGTTTTTTAGGTAAGCTCTACCCCCAATGTGGGGCTTGACCCCAAGATCAAGAGTCCTATGCTCTACTGAGGGAGCCACCCAGGCGCCCCTCCCCTGAAGTATTTTAAAGCAAATCCTAGGGGCTCCTGGGTTGCTCTGATTCTTTTTTTTTTTTTTTTTTAAGATTTTATTTGTTTGACAGAGAGAGACACAGCGAGAGAGGGAACACAAGCAGGGGGAGTGGGAGAGGGAGAAGCAGGCTTCCCACCAAGCAGGGAGCCCGATACGGGGCTCGATGCGGGGCTTGATATGGGGCTCGATGTGGGGCTCGATCCCAGGACCCTGGGATGGAGCCTGATGCGGGGCTTGATCCCAGGACCCTGGGATCATGACCTGAGCCAAAGGCAGACACTTAACAACTGAGCCACCCAGGCGCCCCTGGGTTGCTCTGATTCTATACTGACTTTTAGCAATGACACCAATACCTGATGGATAATAGAGAAGCACTGACTATCGTCCCACTCCCCTCTTTGATACATTTTACTGCTCCCCCAGATCAGTGGGAATCTGGAAATGCTGGTGAAACCAAGAAAAGCCTGGCCCATGTGGGTTGCTGCTCTTTTGGAATCAGAGGCAAGACGAGGGGGAAAAAGAAAGAAATTTCAATCAGGGAGAAAAAGTGAATTCTCTGCATTCAAGAGAAATGACACAGAGGTTTTAAAAATGCCATCAACTGTCTGAGACAGTCTATTTATGACTCCGTGAATACCAACTTTGTGAAACTAAAGCCCATCGGAGCCCTGGGATAAGATACACGGTGTCGGTTACAGAGAGAGGATTGGAAAGCATGCCTGATGATATTTTCCATTTCAAGTTGATGCCTCACAACTCCCCTCACGGGGGAAGAGGGTGGGAGGTGCCCAAGCTCCTCAGGTGGTTGTGAAGGAAGCATGAGCCCAGGACAGGGACGAACCACAGCCCTGGTGAAGCTCTCCATGCAGGGCATGGAGCTGAACCCTTAGGGCGGAGTGGGGTGCAGAGGCGAAGAATGAAGAAGCATGCTTCAACCTGCACCTGCCCAGAGGATCCGGCGTGTCGCCCGTATGCAGTCTAAGTAAGTGCATGCTGAATGAATGAGTGCGCGCCGAGCACAGGTATTCCTGGTGCCCCTCAAGGCCAAAGTCACTTCCAGCTGAGCAGGGGAGGACCCACAGTGTCATGTGCAGCCGGGTGCTTACAGAAGCCCCAGGTCACAAGGAGGTGCTAGGGGCTTCCCCGTGCCCGAGGGGGCCACACAGGATACCTACCAGGGCAGGGGGGCTAGCTTAAGTGGTGCTCTGCCTTGTGCCCCAGGTGTGACCACCAACGTGGGCTCTGAGGTGAGGGGGGCAGGAGGGGGAGTGGGGCCCCGATCCTAAGTTACTTGTCTTATAGGAGAAAAGGCACAGCAATAAGGTCAGGTGTCATTATGGACTGAACGCTTGTATTCCCCCAAATTCATACATATATTTATTTTTTAAAGATTTTATTTATTTATTTATTTGAGAGACAGAGAGCAAGAGAGAGAGCACGAGCGTGGTGAGCGGCAGAGGGAGAAGCAGACTCCCCGCTCAGCAGGGAGCCCGATGCAGGGCTGGATCCTGAGACTGCGGGATCATGACCTGAGCCGAAGGCAGATGCTTAAGGGACTGAGCCACCAGGTGCAACAACCCCCGCCCCCCGCCCCCCGCCTCGCGCGCCACAATGTTGAAACCTGCCCCCAATGTGATGGTATTAGCAGGTGGGGCCTTAGGGAGGTGATTAGGTCCGGAGGGTGGAGCCCTCGTGAATGGGGCTATTGTTTTACTAAAAGTGACCCCAGAAAGTTAGCTCGCTGAGCTTCTGCCATGCGAGGAGACAAGGAAAAGGCAACCACCTGCAATGGGGAAGAGAGCCCTCGCCGGAACCCGCCCACGATGGCAGTCTGACCTCTGACTTCCCTGCTTCTGCTTCCAGAGCTATGAGAAATGAATTTATGCTGTTGATATACCTAGTCTCCAGCACTTTGGTACAGCAGTTTGAATGGACTAAGACATCAGAGATTTGGGAAAAGCGGAGGCAGGAGGAGCTGACTGATCCCAGGCCTGTTCCAAACCAGATGCCGGGGACTGAGGCTGACATGTTTCCCAGGGGACTGAAGCTTCTTGCATTCAGAAAGACCCAGACTTAAAATTTTGAGCATTCTAGATGGAAACCTTCTAAAATGCAGCCATACTTCTCCAGAAGATGTTCTGCAAGGTGGGACCTTTGCTCTGGCCCCTTGTGGGCTCTGGATGGCAACTGGGGTGGTCTGCGGGGTGCTCGGCTTGCATGCCCACCCTGGATGCTGAGCTCCCCGCGGAGCCCACTCTCCCACCCCCTGGCCCACGCCTGCTTCCTGGTGAGGGGCAAGGTCCTAGTGTGCCGGGATCCAGCACTCAGTAGAGTTCAATAAAGGTGTGCTGAACGCAAGAATGAATGAAAAGCCACTTGTAAACACAACACAGCTGTGAATCAGGATGCGCACTCCTTTCCACTCCTTGCTTGTCTCCCGGAGGAGAGTGATCCTGGGAGCAGACACACCCTTCCCTTGGCCCAGGAACTGAAGAGAAGCAGGAATGACTAATCTGCTACACAGTTTTCAAAGAATAGTTTTAAAGTGAATGACATAAATCAAGTTCAGTCTGACAGGAGGTGAGGATTGTTTGAGCTGGCATATTCAGAAGACTCAGTTACTTAATAAACCCTGGTCTTAACTGAGATTTTAAAGTACTATTCCAGAGCACTCCATTGGAGCGGTGTTGGTGGTTGGTTGGTTTGTTTAAGCAATTAAGTGAGTTGCAGAGATTTGAAGGATATTGAAATGAACCACAAAGGAACCAGCACCTCGCCCCCAAAACAGGGTCCCAGAAGCAGTGTAGAGAAATGGGAACAGCCCTGCTCTTTCTGGTCAGCCTGTCTTTGTATTTGCTGCATTATTCTTGGCACTAAGCCGGCAGTGACCTGGTACCGAGAGGCCTCCCTGACCCGACAACCAGGGACAGAAAGACGTGCTCTGGGACCGATCATGCCCTGGGCACCGACAACACTGACAGGCAGCTCCCAGGCCCACCTTTCTCCTGGGCCCCAGAATGCTGGACTCAGTGGGAAACTGGTCAACTGGCATCGCCTTCTGTGGCTGAGGTCAGCAACAGACACGGCCAGACAGACCCGAACGTGTCAGCGTTGCAGATAGCCCTGCTGTGAAAGGCAGACTGGTTGAAAGCTCATTCTCACTCCTTTTTTTTTTTCCCCTCTCCCTCCCTTCACCCTGGAGAGATGCTGCTGGAACCAAGACCAAGTCCACCTCTTGCAGAGGGAGGAAGCGCTAATGCCTGGGTGTGATGAGCGTGCAGCCCAGAGAGAGGCACCCATCCTGCTTGTGCACAGAAAGAAGGGCTTGAAGTAAACAGCAGTGGTGAGGCCGCTTGCCTGCACTTGTTTCTGCAAAGGCCGGCTGGGGAGCGGCACCTCTCTACGGGGTAAATCTCGTGCAAATGAACCGCCGTAGGAACAGCCATAGGAACATGCAGACTCTCTGTGACAGTGTGTCCCGGTCCCCCAAATTCCAATAAACCACCGAAGGTCAGAGCTAGAAGAGCTTCTTCTGGTCCTGTCTCACCCAGCCAAAGACCCAGGTTCTTATCAGGCCCAAGGATGGACATTGGCCTGTGTCGGGACTTCATGCGGGGGGGGGGGCCCCCCCTTGGGAGGTAACCCTTGCATTGCTAAGCCGGCGTTCAGCTGTAGTACTGAGAGCAGCTGAAAATGTGGCGATCACAGAACGCTCCAGCTGGACTCATTCATTCACCAAAATGACCACTGCACACCTGTGATGACCTGCACAGCAGAGGTGCTGGGAACCTGGCAGGAGCCAGAAGACAAAGTTCTAGAGATGAGCGTGGAAGATGAGGGCAGGAGCCAGGGAGCTGAGGAGGTGGGAAGGGGTGTGGGGAGGCGCGCAGCATATGAGTCTCTGCTGGGTACCATGGCAACCCCCAAGCTTGGTACCTGCACTTGTGAGAATCATCATGGCGTAAATAGATCTCCTCCCAGTGCTCACCCCTGGAGGACTCCAGGGTATCCCCACTCGCCCCTTGGGAGAGCTTGTCCACACTGTGGCTTTCACTACCAGCTACTTGCTGATAACACTTAAACGTGTATTTCCAGCCTGGACCTCCGCCCTGATGGCCAGGTACACATCTGAACCTGGATTTGTCACAGGTAACCCCCCACCCCAAACTGAGCTCCTGATCTTCTCTCCGGCGCCCCCTCTCTTGCAATGTTGCACATCCGGGAAACTGTTAAGTCTATTCATACACTGCACAGAACAAAACTTCTGGAGTCATCGACGCCTCCTCTTTTCTCTCATAGCCCACATCTGATGTCAGCACATCCTCTCAACACTGCTTTTGGAATCTGACTGCTTTGAATATCTCTACTGCTACCACCCTGGTCTGAGTCACCTTCTCTCCTATTGTGATGACCTCTTCACTGGCCTCCTTGCCTCTCCCCACCTCCAACCACACTTGAGGGTAGTATAACCAAGCTGTCAGAGGGAGCCTGTTAACCCAGAAGTTCAGGGCATCTCTCTCCTCTGCTTAAAATCCCCCAGTGGTTTCCCACCAATCCTTGCGATGGCCTACAAAGCCCGGCACCATCTGGTCTTGCAGGATCTGGGGTACCACTCAACACACCCCATCAGCACCTGCATGTTGATACACCCAGCCACGGGAAGTGCTGGTCCGGGGGTCTGGGATCTCCTAGGTGCCTGCGATCTCAACACCCACCCCACCCCTGCAGGAGAAGGACAGCTCCAGCGTGTCTGGAAGAGGAGTGACATGTGGGCAGGCTAGAGATGGGGAAAGGGTAACCTCAGGCCAGCAAGATCCCCTCCAGGATGTGGATGAGCCACATGGGCCACAGCCTTGGAGAGAGGCACTTCCTCTCTTAGATTTCAGAGAGCATCTTGCTCAGATCTGTTTCCCAGCCAGCCAAAGACACCAAGGCCCAGACCTGACTTGCAAAGTTCTTAGAGGTATACATAAATATCTACCAGAATCACAACAGTGTGCATGTTCTTCCCCGCTACAGACATGGGCTTTGGACAGACAAGTTGTGCCGTCTGAACACACAGCCCCACAGATGCATGTATCTGTGTGGGTGCGGTCGCCAGTCTCAGTCGTGCTGGCCCCCAGGGCAAGGGGCGGTGTTGACGGGCAGGGGAAGTCTGCGGGGGAATGCTTGAGGATGCAGGTGGCAGGAGACGTTAATCCTTAACTTTTAACAGCAGGCCAGGGCACTCCCGGGCTTTTAAAAGAATTCAGGAGTTTCTACTTTTAAAATATGTGAATTCCAGGTGATCTAAAATTTTGCATTTTTGTATTTTTAGAGTTTGTTACAGTAATGTCTTTTCAAGACGGTCATTTATTATCCTAAAGGAAGAAAGAAAGTGATTTTTTTGGGGGGGAGGCAGGGGAACCTTACAGATGACTTGATCATTTAAGTCAATTTTCTACATAAGGCAAGTCAATGCTCTTTTCTTCTCCTTGATTAAAAAAAAATCCCCCAAAACTATGCTTCATGAAAAATTCAGAAAAGGACAAGAGCAGGAGAAGTTTCTAGGGTGATCAAGAAGTAGGCCCCTGGGAACAACAGAAAAATGAAAGCAAACCGCAGAGAAAGGTCTCCACAGAGAAGCAAGACTGGAGCCTAGTTCCTGCCCTTCACTATGAGTCCGAATCCGACAGAGAGAGATAGGAAGACATCAGAGACCGCTCTCAGTGACCACAGCAGAAGACGTAATGATTATTCTCATTTTCTCTCCTGGTGTAGCCCCATCACCTCCCGCAGTGCCTGGCCCAAAGTAGGGATTCAATAAAGATTGCTTCAAGAAATGGTTATGAACCAAAAAGAGAGTGATGAAAGGCTACCTTCCCAGAGGGGGGGAAAAAGAATCCAGAGGCAAAATTAAGAAAACCCTTCCGTTTACAGTAGCATCAGAGAGAACAAAATACTTAGAAGCAAATGTCACCAAGGACGTACGAAGTGTGTGGACCGAAAACCACAAAATAATGCTGAAAGAAATGAAAGAAGATCAAAATAAAGGAAAAGACATTCATATCCATGGATTGGAAAACTCAATAATGTTAAGATGGCCATATTCCCCAAATTGAACTAGATTCAGTGAAATCTCTATCAAAATTCCAACTACTCCCCCACCCCCACAAGAAATCAACAAGATGATCCTATAATTTGTATGAAATTGCAAGGGATCCAGAGTCGCCAAAACCATCTTGAAACAGAAGAACAAAGCTGGAGAACTCATAGCTCCCAATTTTGAAACTTGCTACAAAAGCTATGGTAATCAAAACAGTGTGGTACTGCCCTAGGGACAGGTGAACAGACCAGCGGGATAGACCCAAGAGTCCAGAAATAAACTCATACATCTATGGCCGATTAATTTTCAACAAGGGTGCCCAAATCATCCAATGGAGGCCAGAACGGTTTTTTAAAACATATGGTGCTGGGGCAACTGAATAGCCATATACAAAAGAATGAATATGCACCTTTACTTCTCAGTATATAGAAAATTGATTCAAAATGGATCAAAGTCCTAAATGTAAGAGTTAAAACTATAAAACTCTTAGAAGAATATAGATTTTAATCTTGCCCTTAGATCAGGCGATAGTTCCTTAAATATGACACTAAAAGCACAAGCTTATAAAAGAAAAAAAACTGAATTTCATTAAAATTGAAAACTTTGGTGCATCAAAGGGCATAATCAATAAAGTGAAAGAACAACCCACAGAATGGGAGGGAAAATTAGCAAATCGGGTATCTGATTAGGATCTAGTATCCAGAATATTTAAAGAACACTTACAACCCAATAATAAAAGACAAACAACCCAGTTTTTAAAACAGGCAAAAGATCTGAATAGACATTTCCCCAAAGAAGATGTAAAAATGTCCAATAAGCCCACGAAAAGATGCTCAGCATTATTAGTCATTAGGAAAATTAGTGCAAATCAAAACCCCAATGAGATATACTTCACACCCACTAGGATGGTTATAATGAGAAGGAAATGAAAATAACAAAACAAGTGTCGATGACGATGGAGAGAAACTAAAATCTTCGTATCGTGCTGGTAGGAAGGTAAAATGGTACACAGCCACTGTGGAGAACAGTTGGACGGTCCTTCAACCAGTCAAACATAGCATTACCATACAACCCAGCCATTCCATTCACAGGTATACAACCAAGAGAACTGAAGACGTACACCCAGTTGGATGTTCAAAGCAGCATGATTCATAATAGCCATTAAGTAGAAACAACCCAACTGTCCATCAACTCATGAAAGGATAAACCAAATATTATATACACAATCATATACATACACTTAAATCGTATTTAGTCGGGAAAGGGAATGAAGCATGGAAACATACCACAACATGGATGAGCCTTGAAACCATTATGCTAACTGGAAGAACCAGTTGCGAAAGGCGACATATTGTGTGATTCCGCTTACGTGAAATGTCCGGAAGAGGCAAATCCATAGAGACAGAGAGTTGATTAGGGGTTGCTGGGGGCTGGGAGAGTGGGGATAGTCTGATTCACGGGTATGGGGCATCTCTTTGGAGTGATGACAAAGTTCTGGATTTAGGTAAGTGGTGACTATTTTACAACGCTGTGAATGTTCTGAAGGCCAGTTAGTTACACACTTTAAATAAAAAGGATTTCCGTGGTGAATTGTACCTCCATTAAAAAAAAAAAAAAAGACTTACCAGAGACATTACAGTTAAATAAAAGTCTGGAGTTGACAAAGGGTTGAGATACGAAGTGGAGTGTGAAATTTCTTTGAGCTACTGACCTTGCTTCTCTGGGTTGCGGACCTGGGACGGCATGTCTTGGATTTCCAAGGTCCATTCCCCCTCAGCCTTTTCTCCCCAGCAGTGCACAGTCATGAATTCCCAGTTTGTAAACCCTTCATTGGAATGATCCAGCAATCTGCAATTGGAGACTCAGGATGAGAACACAAAAGGGTCAGGAAAGGAGTGGTGGGGAGGGGGCCAGGTCTGAGGAGGGCTGTCTCCCGCCTCGGAATTACTCCCTGGGTGATGGGTACGATCATCCCTCTGAACAGCACCCCAAGGGCAGCAGCTTTGAGAACGGAAGAAAAAGAGGTCTGGCCCTCAGCTGAGGTAAAGGCAGGTAACTGCTTTCAAACCCTTGCATGATGACCCAGCCCTGGCCAACAGTTTCCCCTCCATTATTCCATTGGGTCCCCCAAATATTCTGAGAGGCAGGCAGGCTGGCAGGACTCACTGTTGCCCAACAGGGACTTAGCCAGTGATGGTCTCCCTCCTGCCATCCTCATTGATAGACCAAGAGATCTCAAGTGTCGTGATTAGTGGCCGGTCCAACAGCCAGTGACCGGCCGAGCTTAATGGAGTTTCAACAGGTGCATTTGGGGGAGATGACATAACTAAGGGGTCTGGTTGTTTTCCAGTGTGTGCGGGAGGCACCCCTGGGTGCAGCGTGGGGTTGGCGCAGGAGCTCCCTCCCCTCAGCCAGCCTCCCCCTCGGGGTTCTGATGAGCCTCCATACCCCAAGGTCTTCCCAGACTGGGACTTGAGCCCAGAACCATTTTCTCTTGTTTGACTTGAGCAGGAAACAGGAAGCAACTCATGGGCGCCCTCTTTCTTCCAATATCCCGTGAACAATCTCCAGTTCTTCTCCCTTCCCCTTCCTTCCCCATCTAACTTGGCATCTCTTGGAAGAGGGTCTTAATCCAAGGGCTCTTTATTGCTCGTCAGAAGTTCAGATGCATGTTTTGCGTGATGTAAGATTGGAGTCCTGATTTGGGTGTTCTCTGAACATCCAACGAACCTATAAACATGCTTATAGAGAGAACGTTCCCTGCATGGAGAAGAGTGAGGGGAAGGGGCACACCCTGTCCTTTCTGCTAAGAAACTGCAAAGGTCAAGGCTGATTTTCACACAAGATGCCAAGCCAAACGCAACACACTCAGGACAGAACAAAGACAAACTGTCCTTTAAGGGCTGAAAGACTTAACGAATGTCCACTTAACTCATTGTGAAAAAAATATTGCAACCTGAAAAAGCGGCCAAATTGAGCGAGATGTGAAGGAAAGGAGAAGGTAATAGATCCCCAAATACACACTCTTGACATAATCACAATCTGTCCCTTGGAAAAAAAACAAAGTCCCAAGATGCAGAAGACTGCCAAGTGGCCGCAAGGCAGGTTTAATGTGCTTGATGGCACAGGAACAGCAAACGGGTCGTCGTGAACCCAACGAACTTGGAAGGACCCACTCTCTCTCATCTGAGCGGTTCACGCTGGGCCTGAGCAGGATGGAGGTAGGAAAACCAGAGGGCAAGCAAGCCAGTGAGGGGGGAATGCCCGGGGTGCGGGGGAGCCTGGAAAGTTCTTCCAGGTCAGGTAGATGGATGGAAGCTGGACAGGACGGGAAGCCAGCTGCCCATGCCAGGCATTTTCTTCTGCATCATCATATCCAGTTCTTATAGCAATCCTGCCTGCAACAGGAGTGAAGTGACATTTCCGGAGGTTAGGAGTAAAGAGGGGAGAAATGGCTGGCTCCCCACTGGGAAGTGAAGGAGCAGGGTTAGAAGCAGCTCGAGCCTCTGGGCTCCAAAGCCCATCTTTGGTCCTGGTCCTTGCAGGTCACAGCCGCCCCAACCTCTAAGCCTCACGGTGACTCTCGGTCAACCCAGGTCACTCTCTGGTGCCTGTACCCAGCTCCTGCCCCGAAGTCAGGGCTCACCACCTTGGATGCCTCCTTGTGTCCAGCCTGCAGCAAACGGGGCTCCAGGGAGGTGACCTCGCGGGAGCCCAGAGAAGCGGAGCCTTGCCTGGCCTTGGGTGCCTGAAGCCGACCCGCCCATCTGCCCAGCTCCAGTCTGGAGTTCGCAGGGGGAACGAGAGCCTACAGCAGAGGACTTCTGATCTTCCAAGGAATGCTAGAAATCTGGACTTTTCCACGGAATCTCTCAAAGTCCCAGTAATAGTAATTTGCAACTCTGGTTGCAAAAGAGCACAATGCTGTGGCTGACCAGCTGGTACTCTCAGGCTGCTCACGGCCTTGCTTGTCTCCTCTGGGCAGAGGATGGCCCCGGCCTACCCCCAGTGGGGAAAAATGCCCCCTGTGGCTCTTGGGCTACGAGGGTGGAACCTAACCTGGTGGGGCCTGAGCCGGATGGCCAAGCCCTGGGAACCCACGCAGCCAGGATCTGGTCTCAAGGCTGGTTCCAGGGCACCGACCACAAACTCAGTGCTGGCCTGCTGGCCGCTGCCTGTCAGCCCCCTCTGCAGTGAGGTATGGAGGGCAGGGCACAGCTCCCCGCCCCATCACACAAAGGCTGGCATCTGCCTGTCCGTGCAGCAGGCCAGTCCGTCTGTCTTCTGCCAAGTAGGGGTGGGATGGAAGGGGACTAAGAAAAAGGGCAACTCCTGCCCGGTCCCGAACAGAGGCATTCTCGCGACCCCCAATTCTGAACCCTACAGCCCAACTCTGGCTGCCGCCCCAGGCAGGTAACCCAACTGAGGCAAGCGGGCCCAGTGCGGGCAAGCAGGGAGTGGGGCCACAGCCCAGGGGACGGGGACGGGCCGTCCCCGTCAGGTACCCTCAGGGTACCTCCTGAGGTGGCGGGGGACACAGTTCGGTTGCCAGTTCTTTTTCAAGAGAAGCCAGAAATGCTCACTTGTCCTGAAACCTCTCTGTTCCCTCTGCCTCTCAGCTAAGGGAGCCGAAAAGAAAGCCCCAATCCCTCTCCGCCTCCCCTCAGCTCCCACAAATCCCTTCACACCAGTGACCTGCTAGTGACACAAATGCATTAAAGCACTTCTCCTTGTTTCTGACCTTGTGGAAGAAGTGGCTCCATGACTTTCCATGAACTGTATGTGAAACCCCAGAATTCAGAGCCTGTTTCTCGGGACTTCAGCTAAACAGGGACCCTTTCAGGCACATGCATGACAATCCTGCCCCAGAGCAGCCTCCGGGCGCCCCATGCAAGCCACGTCTCCTGCAGAGCGGAGCCTCCTGCCCACACAAGTTCAACAGCGCTACGTACAACGTACAACTGGATGACCGTGCCGAAGCTTCGGGAGGCAAGGCAGTCCTCCTCTGATACGTGTTCTCACTTCAGACGCCGAATGAATATGAGAAAAATGACCTTCAGCGCACTTCTAAGAGCAATTAAGTCATAGCCAGGATTCCATAAATCCCTCCGTTAAACAAAGCAACCACAAACCCTTGTCACTCCTGCCTGGCAACGAAAGTTTTCCAGGACGGTGTTGAGGGCCAGGTTTCAGGTTGGGGGAGGGTGGGATGGTACATGTGAATGTCACCAAGAGGAAGCTGCTGGAAGGAAGAACCAACCCGCCTGGGTGCCCCGCAGGGATGCTGTGACCTCGGGTTGGATGGGCCCTCCTGTTAAGCCCCAGCCCCCGCCCCAGCCCCGCTAGGCCATCCTGGCCTTACCTCTTGGCCAACAGTTGAGACTTGGTTCCTGAGGGAGAAATGAGGTGGATCTGGAGGTCTCCCCGGCGAGGGTGGGAAATAGAGATGCGAGCCATCACGTGCTCCAGGTAGCCCACGCGCTGGTCTGAGTGGTCAGCACAGGCAGTGGTCAGGGCGGTGGTCCGAAGAGTCTGCACCACGGGGATGCTCCTGGAAGAGGAGGAAGGGGCTCAGGTCTCCACACCAGAGGCTCCAGGTCTCGCAAGGGGGCAGTGGATTCAGGCCCTCCCAGGGACCCCCAGGGACAGCACCAGCCCCTCTTGGATGCTCCCACTGGAGCTACCTTGCCAGCCAGAAGATGTTTGCTGTTCTGGAACTTGCTTAGAGATTTAAAGAATGGCTTCGCATACAGACTCAGCTAACATACCCAGTGATCAGCCCCCTCAGTGCCCAGGAGCAGGCTTCTCTCTAAGTAGCCTTTGATCAGCTCATTGCCTCAACTGCTTGGGGTCAGCAAGGCTTTCAAACTTCAAACCCGACTACTTTGTTTAAAAGACTGGCCTTGATAATATAAGTCACAATGCTGAATAATAACAGCAAACATTTCCTGAGCGGACTGCGTGCTGGGCACTAGATGTAGCATTAGTCTGAGAATTTACAAGGATTAATCTATTACATCCAGAAAGAGGTCACACACAGCTACTGAGAAGCAGAGCTGGGATATGAGGTCAAGTTCACTGCCTCCACCTCTGTGCCACACTGTCCTGCAAGGATGCTGGTGTGGATCCATACTTGTGTTCAAGATACCGAGGAAGAGGAGATCGACAAGGTATCCGGGGCCAGAGCTGGGCTCTTGTGCTAAATGCACCGGTCAAGGCCATAGTGACTGGACCAGGGTCACGGAGGATGGACAGGAGCTGGTCTCCTCCCTACTGTTGTGCTGGAGACTGGGGTCCCCTCCCTCTCCTGTCCTCTGATGGGAATGGATGACAATTCTCTTAACAAAGTCAAGGCAGTTTTACCACATGGGATGGAATCTGAGGATAAGCATCAAGTCCCAATCACTCACGAGTTAGTTCCACCAGAATCTTCTAACACTCCCTGGAGGAGGTAGATACAAAGGCTGTAACTGCATCCAGGCTGGGCACTCCCATCTATTCTGGGCCACCGTGGCTCACCCCCACCACTTGCAAACTGAGGAAAGATCTCCCACTGCCCAGCAGCACATTAATAATTCCCCACTGCTCAGCCAGCGCTCAGTTTATTACGGGGAGCGCTTTGCTCACTTTGCCTCGACTTTCCGCTCAGGAGGGGAGCCTTGAAGCATAGGCTCAGCATCTCTCAGGAATTACATTGCTTGGCTCTCCTGGGCCTGAGTCATAAAAAACAACCAAAACAGCTATAAACAGTGATGTAATTCCCTCGGAGACTCTGTAAATATTTGAAAACATGATTTGCATGCATCATAAATTGATTTAGAGATGCTGACTTCTTTCACTGCCTTCTCCGGCATTTTCCTGTCTGTGTTTACAGGTCAGCAGGCCCCCCACTGTGGCAGATGCAGAACCTTTCCTGGGCCCAAGAGAAGATCAAGTTAAAGCAGAAACAAAAGCCATCACAAAGTTTTAAAAACCTGCCCCATCCCTCTCACACCTTTGGCCAATGGGGAGGAACAATCACTGACCTAGAAATAGACCTGAAATCCCATCGAGGAATCCTTAATCTTAAGGATAAGGCACAGGATTTCAGAGAACAGGAACAGGGTATGAGAAACCGCAACCCAACCCCACCCTCATCTGCCCACCTCCCTGTGGCTTGTGGTGTCGACATGGAGAGGAGAAAAAAAAAATCTCAAGGAGTATTAAATACTCCATTAGATTATTAAAAGCTTCTTGCATTTGACACTCTTATTCTTGCTAAGGGACTCTAGTTGCTAGGCCACCCCTGAGGTCAGAAAGCTTGGATGGTCTAATGCACAGGGGCTGCCTTGCAGCCGTCCCGGGGCCCAGGGCGGGGGGGGGGGGGGGGAGTGCTGGCTGGGGGTAAGTGGTCCACAGCTCCTTCTGGGTGTTAAATTCTAGCCTGATTAGATTTTCAAAGCTGAGACATTACCCCCAGCTGTGGGCTTGGAGTCCCTTCCTCCAGGGAACAAGGCTAATTATAACAATTAGTTCTTATGAAATGGCTCAGTTACAGGGCACCAGACCCCCTCATTTGTGCAAGTTCTAGGGGAGGGTGGGGAGCCCAGACAGCCACTCAAGGGCAGTGAGTTGTTACCCTCCTTACGTGCATTTAGCCTTCCCCACATTTTATTTCTGCTCCCGTTGGAACAAATAACCTAATATTCCAAATCAGGAGATTTTCCATTTCCTTTAAAAAGGGGGGGTGGGGTGGGAAGAGGCTTGAAAATGTTTCAGAATAGTCGAGCTGAAATTTTTCTGTTTTTCAGATAGAAACTCCAAGTAGAAGAGGGGAAGTCAAATATCAAAAGCCATCACTTTGTAAGGATTAACTCTTACCATCAACGGGGGGGGGGGGGGGGGGAGAAAGGAAGTTATTCCCCATCCTACAGTTATTTCATAGAAAATGCAAGTTGACTCCAAAACCAGTTTATTTTTTAGTTTAAACAACGTGTGGGGATTATCTTTGTCCCCTGAACATGGCTAGGTTGTACTTTAACCATGAAAATTGACTGAGAAAGATCTTCAAGTTCCCAAAGTAACTAAAAATGTTGCACTGTGTTTAAATTCTGTAATTGTTGTCTGTGTATGCAAGGCCATCCTCCTAGGACCCTAAAGGACCCCAAGGGGTTAAAAAATCCCATAAGACCTACCTCCAGACCCAGTGATATTTAAACTATGGAGACTGCCCTACTTTAAACCGATCTCTGAGGACAGACTTGTCACTTCCTGTTGAACCACATTTCAGACTTAATTACTGATACTCCAGATGTTCCTCTTTCATCCTGAAGTCTCTTAAAACAGCTCCCGTCTCCTGAGGGGGTGGAGGGTTCCCAGCGACAGGCAGCCTTGACAATGACTTCCTAGTACCTCCAGACCATGACTCTTTCGACCTCCTACCTCTCTCCAATGTGTAACAGCATCTTGTATCTTGTAAATGTGTAGAAACAAGATCCACATCTACTCAATCCAAGGCCCTCGCCAAATCACAAAGCTCAGATTCTTCTGACATCAGAGTGAAATCCAGAGCCAAAGATAAATATTTTCAAGGACGGGTTTTCCCTGCTCTCTGAAAGTAGAGCGTTCCTATGAAAACTTTCTCAAGCTGAGAGCAAAGGCGTAAAGCAAAGAAGCAATTACCATTCATTTATATGGCAGAAAAAAAACAAAACAAAACAAAACCTGTGTGAGCATTCCCAGACCCCAAAAATTAACCTTTGGCTTTCCTGATACCTTAGGACACATCCTGCTAACGGAGACACAGAATAAATCGAGATAAAGCATAGATGCTCAAAGACACCATTCAAAGCCCAGGCGGCTTGATGCTGAGCTGCTGAGTGTAGTTCCTGGGGATGAAGTTTGGGGGGCCCCCTCTCGCTGCTCAGGGCGCGTCCTGCCTTTATCACACACAGCTTGCTGCAAAACCCATGCTCAATGTTATTTTTGCTTTCTGTCCCTTTTTTGGGTAAAAGCAGAAATCCTCTTCCGATTTCTTCTAGGTACTAAGGCTTTTGTAAAAGCAAAGTGGTGTAAGGTGAAGCTTCAGAAGTGGGAGATAACTACAAACCAGGTGGCCAGGGAAAGCAAGGGGGGAGGGGGACCGGTAGCTTACCGGTAGAAACCCTCCAGTGTTGCGCTTGTCTTTCTGCCCTGCCTGGGAACCCACGACAAGCCAGGATTTCGCACTCCCACCTTGAAGACCTCTCTCCAGCTCAACTACGAGGGCAGATCTGTGCTCTGGCACAGAGCATTTGCAGGGTAATGCCACCTTCCCAAGCTGCAGGGCTGGGGGCGAGAGCAGCCCAGTTCCTCATTAGACAATTCTGAGATCCTGCCGAGTGGGACCCCCACCAGAATCGGAAGGCAGGGGTTCCTTTCCCCCTGTTGTATTTGGTATCTGTGTTGGGGAGATGAGGCTGCCGCAGAGCCCAGGACCATTACAGTGGAAAGAACCCAGAAGGTCAACCAGGAGACCCTTTCGCAGACCTTCTAAAGGGTAATGAGTGGAGTGAAGAGGGGTTAATTGGGACAGATTTGTTAAATGAAGCTGTATGAGAGCAATTCAGTCTGTTGGAGGACACAGAGTCATCTGAATGGGGACAGTAAGAAGCTTCAGAGTCACTTCTTAGATGTATGTTCTAGGATGAACATTCTTGATAGAATGGTCACAGAGTCTAGGGTAGATAGATTCTGTATACTTCTTATTCATATTCACTGACATTTAGGGTTTTCCTTAGATGAAATCCCTTTCGATCATGAAACCACAGTACATCATTTAGGCTAGAAATAATATTTAAAAAGAAAAAGGCTAATCCAGTACATTACTCGAGACATGCTGTTCATGATTAAGTTGTAAGGTGTTTTGATACACAGTGTTTCAATTTATAGTGCTTATTTTTCTTCTGTGCAAAACAAGGAGCTAAATTAGCTGGCTCTAAACAACCCTCCCGGCTCTGAGATTCGATCTGATGGGGAGTGAAAAAGACAATACGATATACAGTCAATTCTCATTATTCACGGTTCCATATTTGCAAATCCACCTAAATCAATACTTGTGGTGCTTTTGTGATCACTTGTGGATATATGCAGAACTGCAAAATATTTGAGTTGCCTGGTAAACATGTTCCCAGGTAAGGCCAAACAAAGTGACGCTCTGCCTTCTGGTTTCAGCTCTCATAGTGTGAATAAGTGTCCTTCCTATGATCTATTTTTAATGTCATGTTTTTCACATTTTCCTTTCTTTTGTTGGTGGTTTAATTGCTTAAAATAGTCCCCAAGCATACTGCTGAGGAGCCACCTGGTTTCCTAAGTGCTGGACGGCTGAGATGTGCCTTATAGAGAAAACACGTCCGCTGGATGACTTTTGTTCAGACATGAGTTACAGTGCTATTGGCCTTATGGTCAATGATAATGAATCAGTTAATATATATTAAATAAAATGCTTTTAAACCGAAACACACATAAAGCAAAGTTACATATGGATCAGTTGACAAAAATGCTGTGACCGGAGGCTCGCAGGAATCTAACCCTGGATGTCCCCTAGCAGCGATGCTTCTGTATTTGCAAATTCGGTGTTTGTGGTGATGTCACAGAACAGCACTACCATGCATAACGAGAACTGGCTGTATTATTCAAATTCGAATAGGAATTTTTTGAAGTAAGTTGCATTTATAATTTGGGGGAAACAGGTTTGTGGCAAAAAAATAAGCTTGGCAGGGCAAAAGGACTGTAGGAAAACAGGCAGCTTGCTAACGTTCCCAGGTGTCTCCAGGGGCGGCAGGAAGCAGGACAAATACCAGGACGCAGGTATGGTCACCCCCCCCAGGGCAGGACAGCAGAGCACGAGTTTTCTTAGGACACCCAGCCATGCCCTGCATAAGAATGACACGGTGGAAGAAGCCAGAAGCAAGGGCCTCCCTCCTATGGTACCCAGGAGTACACACCGTGAGATGTCCTGGAGAGAGTTGCCGGGTGGGATGTGGGGGCAACCTGTACAGTGCAGACCGAGCCCAAAGGTAAGAGGGAGTTTTAGGTTTTAAAAAAGATTAGCTAAACTAGGCTGTGTGAAGTTGGGCCCTTATGGGTCCCAGCCACACAGGTATTCCCTATCGGGACACAGGAGCCATGTGGCCTTGCCCGCTTGCCTAGCTAAGCTGCTGCAGACAAGACACCTGGGCCAGGCCTCTGGGGTGCTGGCAGCTGGTCAGGGCTGGAGGAACCTCCAAGTATCCAAGTAGCCAGAGTCAAGGTGATTTCCTGTCCTCGGGGCCAGTGTGCCCAGCCGGCTGGGGATGCAGACAGAAGACAGGGAAAGTGTCTCCTGGAGAATGTGCAGGTCACACTCCACTTGGTTGGGTCCTGCCTGAGTTCCCGTGATGTGTCCCTTCCCAGGGGAGGCAAGGTGGGCTCCGGAGACAGACAGCCTGGGGTAGCAGCTCAGCCCTGCCACTGCCCAGCCCCAGGCTACTCCTCGACTCTTCAGTTTCTTCAATATATAAATGGGGGAAAAAAATAGTTCCCAAACTTCACACCCTTGGTGGGTGTTTTGAATGTATGAGTACACAGAAAGTGCTGAGAACAATGTCTGGCTCATAGTAAGTATCTGATAGTCATTATCCATTATGCTTACCTATGTATTTATAAGTAGAGTTGTTATAAAGTGACCACCGCATGTGGTCTGGTTTAACGAAATTAACGTGGTTAATCCATAGTTAATTCTTGAACATCTATAAATATATGGTCTGGCCTACAGATGATTCTTAACATTCAGAGCCTTCAGGACCAAAGTATATTTTGGGGTTGTGTGAGTTCTTTATTTATTTTTTTTTTAAAGATTTTACTTATTTATTTGAGAGAGAGAGAGAATGAGAGATAGAAAGCACAAGAGGGAAGAGGGTCAGAGGGAGAAGCAGACTCCCCGCTGAGCAGGGAGCCCGATGCGGGACTCGATCCCGGGACTCCAGGATCATGACCCGAGCCGAAGGCAGTCGCTTAACCAACTGAGCCACCCAGGCGCCCCATGGGGTTGTGTGAGTTCTTTAAATGAAAGACCAACCACACTAAACTGTAAACTCTGGATGGTAACCTTCCAAAACCTACGAAAACTGAAGAGAACTAGATAAGGTCTTACTGCTTGAAGAGACTGCTGTTGTTGCTGTCTTTCCAGCAGGGAGTAGAGAGTCCGGGATGTCAGAAAATGTCTCATGGGAAGGGCACCTGGGTGGCTCAGTTGGTTAAGCGACCGCCTTCGGCTCAGGTCATGATCCTGGAGTTCCGGGATCGAGTCCTGCATCATGCTCCCTGCTCAGCAGGGAGTCTGCTTCTCCCTCTGACCCTCCCCTGTCTCATGCTCTCTATCTCTCAAATAAATAAATAAAATCTTTAAAAAAAGAAAAAAGAAAATCTTTCATGGGAGCCTGGATTTTTAAAGACACAAGGGAAGTGACGGCTAGAAACATCCTAAGGGTCAACGAAGATATTTAATAACTGGGCCTTTTTTTTTTTTTCATTCATAGGAATGATACTGATGTTGATTTTCTTTTTCACTTTTAGAAAGGTTCTAAAAGTATCAATTTTATCTTACTCTGACACACAGATGTAAATAATTTGGCACAGGCAATAGAAAAGTTCTAAGTAGACTGAAATCCATTTGTGCCCAAGACTGGGCAAGGATCTCTCCTACAGCCCTGGAATGTTACAAGGCATTCTCTTTTGCAAGAGTTACCTGCCAAGCTGCAGTGATCTCCCCCTTGCTGTTGCATTAAGATTTAGCATTCACGGACAGTGCCTATGATGCACGGTGGGTGCCAGAGAGCTGGGCGAGACTCCATGGCCTCTGTTTTGGGGTCAGGGGGTGACAGGCCGTGAAGAGATGGCTCAGCGAGATCTGGCTGCACCTTGGAGAAGGGGGCCTGGCCCCTCTCGTTCCTCACCACCCCCACCCCTCTGGTCCCTCTCTCCCCGCTTCTCCAGGCAGGCTCCCTGACCTTCTCCAGGCTCCAAGGGACTTCTAGTTCTCTCTCAGGAGGAGGATCTAGACACAGACCGGCTAAACTGCAAACCCCACAGTCCTTAGATGTAGAGCGTCTGGACTAGAAATGCTGACCTATTGCTTGGGGTCCCTGTATGGCTTCTCTTTAAAGAGAATCAGTCACACCTGTTTCCTGATGGGGCTCTTCTTGTCTGTCTGCAGCGGCAGCCCAGCTTCCCTCCACTGTGGTCTTTCCTGTGCTGTCGGCCTTTTTGCCCCATTTTAGCCTGAGTGTGACTCGGGGTAGAGGTGGCATCAGACAGGACGGTCCAACAGAGGAACACCAACGGGGACTGGGTGGTCATTTGGGGCCCAGTGGGTGCCACGCTCGTGTCTGAGCACAGGTTGGGGCAGCAGGGGGGCTCTGCAGAGAGGGTGGCCCGTGGATTCCTCCTGCAGTGGCCGTGAGGACTATCTCCCTGAGCCGTGACCTGTGCCAGGAGCAGAAGGCCAGATCGGGGCTGAAGGGCAGGAGAAGATGGAGAGATCACTACTCTTCGTTCCTGCCCTGGCATGTGACCACCAACACCCAGGTCCTCTGACTCAGCACCCCGTAGGACATTACTGTAGAAACAGCAGGTGTGGACACGAGCTCCTCTAGGACGTCCATCCTTGATGCTCCATGAACACAGTTCCCTGACCTTCATCACGCCAGGGTGGCCCTTCTCTGCTCCCCAAGAGGGAAAAGGTAAATGTATCACATATGTTACACACAGGTACACACGGGATGGCCACATAAAGAGGCTCTCTCTCTCTGTCTCTGTCTCTCTCAATCCCCCCATCTCCCTCTCTTTCTCCATCTGGAGGCCCTTACGTCCTTGGGAACAATCGAGCGTGCAGTGAAGCAAGTGCTTTGGGACAGCAGGCTGGCTGAATATTCTAGAAAGAGCCTCAAACCGCTAAATGTAAAGATAACTTTTCTTCTGAAACAGAAGTCTGATTCATCCCCTCTGTTGGAATTTGCAGAGTCCTTTCTTCCCTCCAAGGACAGGAACAATGTCATACTGTATGTTACGGCCAGTTGCCTCAGCTGTCTAGACTCAGTGTGCTTTCACTTAAAAAACAAAATAAAATAAAAATAAAAACCACCCTTCGCCACCTAGGCACCACTCTACCATCTTAAAACTATTTCTGGGAGGAAAAGAATGCTTCATTCAGGAGCCGCCCTGACGGGGAGACCAGTGGAAGGGAGGCGGGCCTGGACGTGGCGGCCTCACGGGGCAGGACCTAGCTCCCAGAAGCCCAGCATCACCTTACCTGGAGTCTGATTCTCCATGTGCCGGGCATTTTCCGACACGCAAAACAAAAGAAAGCAAAGGGCCTTCTTGATCTCAGAGAACCTCCCACTTTCTTCTGAAATGACAGGCTAAGGCTCCCCGGAGAAGATGATGCTTGAAAATGTCAAGATGGAGATCTGCTGCCTGCCTACCAGCCTGTCAGGCCCAGGAGGCCTCACCCAGCCGTCAGCCTTCACAATTAGCAGCAGGATGTAAATGTAGTTTTTCAAAAGCGCCATTCCTGGCTACTCATGCAACAAACACTTTCTGAATTCCTACCGCAGGGCCAGGTGGCAGCGAGAAACATTTTTCTCAACATTGCATGGCAAAAGAACATTATTATAAGAGGTAGATGCTTTCAAAAAGGAGGCAGTATCAAAGGGAGGGAGCTGCATTTGCTGATAAAGCAAGGGTCACTTTTAATCACTCCAACGTTTCTTTTTCCAAACACACATTTTCCCAAAGGTAATAAATAGTTACAGCTAGGAAGAAAAAAAAAGTATTCCATTCTTTATCAGATATTGAGGCCTAGAGAAACACCATTCTCCTTCTTAAAAAGTATAGCGGCAATGGCAGAACTCAGAAGAAGAATCTGATTTCCTCTCCTAATGGAGTAGGGTTCTTGCTATCTGATTTACTTTGCAGCCGTTCTTTGTTTTTTAACAAAAATCTCAATGAACAAATGTGTCTGATTTAGAACAACTCACTACAAAGGGCAATGCTGGGAGTGTCCTAACTGTGGAAAAAGGAGAAACCAGGGTCCTACAGCACACCGCTCAAGGCTTGTTAAAAAATCCCGGTGCTTAAACCTCAAGAAGGCTATGAAAGTCCAGATTCAAATGACACAGAGGAGAAGTACTCTGCACTTTGGATAATAAACCCCCTTCTGCATCAGGGAAGGGGCAGATGCCGCCTCTCTTGTTCACAGCTGATGGAATCACACTGGGGGCTCTTGGGACAGGTAGGGCTGGGCTGGAGCTAGGGCTCCCACCTGAAAAAGAGGACACTCATCACTGCTGCCCACTTCACCCTCCTGGGCAGGCCTGATCGCCAGTCTGGCCAGCTATGCTAAATATTCTGGGTAAGAATTTCCGGTACGAGGGACTATGGGGCATCTGACTCCCTACTATGGGGCGGTCTATAATTGACAGCAAAAGGCCTCAAAAGAGTCACGAGTTAAGGAGTGGTTCTTTTCCAGCTCCAGAATCCATAAGAGAAAACACAGACATGTCTATACACACACTACCATGTGCACACAGTGCCCCCCACACGTGTGCCCACCGATGTGCATAGGAACGCATGTGTGAACACCCTTACACCTTACACTGTACCTTACAGCACAGTCAGCTCCGCACTGACCTTCCTGAAAAGCCAACTGGTGCCTGAGCTGAGGCTCACCTGGGTCTCTTGTCTGTGGTGGCGACACACACATGCTGGGCAGGCACTGCTCTCCACTTCTTCGCCTCCGTGACCAGGGCCTCTGCATCCACCAGGCCGAATCCATAGAGATGGCTGACTGAAAAGACAGAGCCTTCAGAAGCCGCTGCCCCCCAGGAACGGAGCAAGGCCCAGCTCTTGCACTCTGCTCGGCTCCCACGTAGGGCACCGGATCCATGGCTGCCACGGTCCTGGGACAGACCACCTGCACCACTCATGGCAGGGCAGGAACGCGGGCTACCTCCTGGAAAGCCCAGGCTGCAGCCCTTCTGAGGACTGCTCCAAGATCCCAGCTACGTTAGCCTCCCTCTGACCTGTACTCCTTCAGGTCAGGAGTGCGGCCCCTGAAACGTGGCCCATTTTGGTGCAGGGTCGGAAAAGAAGTGTGGAGAGAGCCTAGTACTTTTGTTCTGCAAGACATGGATGGGTCCCCCCCCCGCCCCCAACCACCACAGAAGGGACTTGTCGGCGTTTGAGCTCCTCAAATCATAAACCGGACTAAAGAAACAAAAACCTGAAACCCTTCGGTTCATGCAGCCATGATGTGTAATAAACCAGAAAGCAAGGCCGGGTTCATCTTTTTTTTTTTTTCCCCCACCATTTTCTTTGCCTGATCAATTCCCAGGGCATCCTGGGAAAGTGGTATGACTCAGAACTCAGACCGTGAGTGCTTGTGAGTTGGCCCGATCCAGTGTTTATTGGCCACGGCAGTAGAGTTTCAAAGTTTAATTTAAGAGGCAGGGTCAAGAATGAGATACAGTGTATTTTCCTATTTAATTAGGCCAACACTGAAATGTAGGTCAGCTCTTGTTACAGCACACCCCTACCACCAACATTCTTGCAAGACAAGGATGCATTAGGCCTGATCGATGGCTTTCTTATTAAAAGGAATGTCCCTTGGAACTTACAGTGACAATACTTGTCCTATGTTTTACAGATAGTAGTATCAGGCTCGCTGTCGAAATAGTTGGGCCTGAGCTTTAGAAAAGGAAAAAGAAGTCCTCCCTAACATACCTGGGCCAAATGGAAATCTTTTTCAAGGATCTCTGGTAAGAAGGCAGGCAAACAAAGCCAGTACCACAGTCCTATAATTATCTGCTCGAGAGGCCCCAAATACCTGGGTTACAGGCCCTGACTGTGGGTTGATTTCATGGAACCTCTGTCAGGCTGGGTTGGGGAAAGAAGCCTTGAGTTACTTCTATAACACAGAGAGAAATTTTATGGTTAGAAAATAACTTAAAACATAACTATCTCAATGTCCTCATTGTACAGATAAGGAAACTGAGGGCCCGTTTCAAAATCATAGAGCTACTCAGGACTAAGAATGCAAGATGCCCTTAGGTGGCACACAACAAACATTATTTATCTTAATAGTCATGGATTTGTTTTGATGTGCATTAAAAAAAATAAAAATCTACCTCAAACCCGTGATTAACTAGATATAATAAAGTTTCTTTTTAAAATATATTTCTTTAGGGCGCCTGGGTGGCTCAGATGGTTGAGCGTCTGCCTTCGGCTCAGGTCATGATCCCGGGGTCCTGGGATCGAGTCCCGCATCGGGCTCCCTGCTCCTTGGGAGCCTGCTTCTCCCTCTGCTTCTCTCTCCCTCTGTCTCTCTCATGAATAAATGAATAAAATCTTTAAAAAAAAAAAATAAAATAAAATATATTTCTTTATGTAAAAAAAAATGCAAGTCCATGTAAAGAGAACTATTACATCAATACTTGGTACAGGTGGTCTCTGGATGACAAAAGTCGTGATGTTTAGAGAACCCTGAATTCTACTGATCTTAGGCTTATTTCTTAATGTCAGTGTGAGGTTACTTTTCCTAATTCTCTAGCTATGTATTTCTCACCCTTGTGATTCTTTGAGGATTTGGGGATTCTTCTTGGGAAGCTCCTGGCAGCCCTTTAACAGAGATTCCAGAAGGTCACCCAGTGGGCCCTCTGGGACAGGCTGTCCGTCCCCGCCCAGCCCAATGGGAGCCACCCCCGCACCTTTATGACCGGCACCGTTGACTTTCCAATCATTGGCTTTCAGATGTGCCGGCCTGGATGTCTTTACCAGCAGGTGCTGGACGTCCCTCCAGGTTAACTGGTTACTGCAACGACACAATGACAGACCAGTGAAGTCCAAGCCCGCATGGGTCAAAATGACGGCTGCCCAGGCCCATCGGCGGTGGTGTGTCAGGAGCCAGCCCTGAGTCGGGACTTGAGTGAGCCCTGCAGGCTCCATTCCTCAGTGAGGGTTTATTTCATAACCTCTTTGTAAAGAATGGTTTCCAGGGATTAAATCCTAAGATAAAACAGTGCAGTGGGTGACCTAAAATCCATAGCGTTAAAAACCCAGCCCTGCTGCCAAGGTACCTGAGTGTGTCCAAGGGCTACCGAAGAAATTGAGGCAGGGGGAGAGGGACATCTTGATGTTTCTAAGTCCTGGGGGTTATTCTTCATCAGGACGAGCAAATGTTATGGTGCATGAAAGCATGCTTGAGCCTTCATCTGCCCAGACCCCACACCCTCCACTCCCTGCCCCCTGTGTGGACCCACCTGCTACCTATTGTAATTCAAGATTTTAGTAACTCTAAATTTCTAATACATTTGTTTTGGTGCAAAGTAGAAACATTTCATTGAACAAACACATGCCCACTAATAAAAATGCATAGATCAGAGTTTTGTGAGTCTAAGATACATTGTCCCGCCATTTTTTTTTTTTAAAAACACCTCTGAAACCAGGATCCATCTTCTGATGATACTCTACCATAACCCCCTCTGTTCACAGCATCAAGACCGGGTCACAGACAGAGGCTGGAAGGACCTGCACCCCCTCCTCTTGACCCAGGGCCTGCCCCACCCCCACAGCAATTACAACTGTCTTTCTAGGCACCCACTCTTTGTGTGTGTTTAAAAATATACATAAAAGGGGCGCCTGGATGGCTCAATCTGTTAAGCATGTGCCTTTGGCTCAGGTTGTGATCTCAGGGTCCTGGGATCGAGCCTCATGTGGGGCTCCTTGCTCGGTGGGGAGCCTACTTCTCCCTCTCTCTTTGCTGCTCCCCCTGCTTGTGTTCCCCTCTCTCATTTTCTGTCTCTCTCGCCCGATCTCTCAAATAGATAAATAAATAAAACTCTTTAAAAATATATATATATAACAGAAAATTTACCACCTTAACCATTTTTCTGTGCACAGGGCAGAACCATTAGGACCTGTACATGGTGGTATATCCATCACAAACCATCCATCTCCAGAACTTTTTCATCTTCCCCATGTGGAACTCTGTCCCCATTAGACACTAACTGCCTGTTTCCCCCTGCCTCCAGCCCCTTGGCCACCACCATTCTGCTTTCTGTCTCTATGAATGTAACAACTTTGGGAACCTCATACACATGGAATCACACAGTACGTGTCCTGTTGGGACTGGCTTGTTTCACTCAGCCTGATGTCCGCCAGGTCCATCCACGTTGTACGTAGCAGGTGTCGGAATTCCCTTCCTTTGGAAGGCTGAAGAATACGTCATGGCTTGTAGGGACCACATTGTGTGTAGCCATTCATTTACTGATGGGTCCTGGAGGTATCTCCTCCTTTTATGGTTAGAATAGATCCTACAGCGGCTGCACCATGTCACGTTCCCACCTTTTTGCCTGTTGTCCACGGGGACCTCACCGTGGTTTGAATCTTGGGGCACACATACATTCCTCCCTTGGGACTCACTCTCCAGGTGCTAGCCCCGCCCGGTATTCTCTGATTTCTCCAGCATGTTCTTGTCTCTGTGCCAGTAACCTCACTGGCTTCCTGGCCACCTCCCCCGCAACTGTGTCCATCAGTCCAGTTTCCAGGCCTTTGCTTGGCTTTCCTCCCCCGCCCTACTGCCCCTCCTGAGGGCCCATGGCCGACGTCATTGTTCAGGGGGGATTCTGAGGCCCCGCGTGGCCCAAGGCCTCACCCTCTTGCGTACAGACACAGGCTTTAGAACTCAACCAGAGTAGATGGGGCTGTACCCCTTGTTTCCCGTGTGACCTGGCAAGTTACTGCGGGGCCTATCAAGGATGGCTCCAGCAGAAGGTGCCAGGAAGCAGGAGCCGCAGAGCTCAAGACAGAATGGGTAAAGAAAAGGAGAAGTTAGAAACTGTCTCATTATGAAGACATTTTTATTTTGGACTCTGGTAATAAAATCAGACATATAGTTGTATGAGAAACATAGCTAAGAAATGGCATTGGAAATGTTTTTCAGCAAAGATGGGACTGATGGGAAATCCCAGGATGGCCACAAACCAGGACAACCTATGCACAGTTCGTACCCACGAGGGTCTTTCTTCATTTTTGTTACATGCTGTCCACAGGCCCTCCCTGACCCCCTGAGACCTCCTCCACCCAGGACGATCTGGCTTTGCCTGGATGCCTTCTACGGTGCAAGTGAACAGAGTCGGAAGGCAATGCTAGGCGCAGGAGCAGCAGGCCTGCTCCCTGGACACCTGCACTATCCCAGTCTCCAATCTCCTGACCTCAGGCCCGCAGGGGCCCTTGCTATAACCTGTCTCTTCTTTGACCAGTCCTGCAGGTTTAAATGCTCTGAGCTAACACTGTTTTCAGACTAGCCACCTGTGAATTTCTGAGGAGGAGCTGAAAGGGCAAGGATGATGACTACCAGAGTTTTCATGTGTCCACAGGCCAAGTTTAATGGAACAAGCGGGCATGAAATGAAACTTGCTTTCTATTTAATTTTGACTAACAAAATTCCTTGCATGCTTCCAATAAGGGATGGAAGGAACTATAAAACAATGAATTGCTAAGTATGTGAATGCCACTTTCCACACAAGTAAGTAATTATTTAGAATT
This sequence comes from Callorhinus ursinus, assembly GCF_003265705.2. Lineage (NCBI taxonomy): Eukaryota > Metazoa > Chordata > Mammalia > Carnivora > Otariidae > Callorhinus > Callorhinus ursinus. The sequence continues at coordinate 6,785,771 of NW_027397109.1, forward strand.
CTTTTTTTTTTTTTTTTTTTTAAGAGACTCAGGACACAGAAGCCAACATTTTGGCCTGAAAATCAAAAAATATTTAGCTATTCCTTTGTTAAGCTGGTAACATTTGAGTTGTATGCTCTTTTGCCTCAGACAAACCGACATGCAAATATCCGTAATTGTAAGGATCGAAGCAACCCAAATAGGATTTTTTTGAATCATTTAAAAAATTTCATCGACAACAACGGACTACTTCAAACGGCGGGACTGTTCTGAGCCAGTTTTGACGTCTAAACTACATTTGTTTTTGACACCATGATTGCAGGTGTAGTAAACTCTCTTTTCTTCCTGACCCATCTGGACACTAACAACTCCAGAGTTTTTATTTGGCTTGTGACAGATAAAACATCACCACTGCCTTGTCAGTTTATCAACTAAAGTTTATGAAGGGCACCTGTAGTGGCCCAAAGTGGGATTTTGGCACGTGATGCAGAATGGGAGGTAGGCTTGGGGTCCTGGCTCCCCCAGGTCTCTGTGGTTCTACAAAGGGCAGGAGATGGTGAGCTTTAAAAAGGAAAAAGAAGGGAAGGAGTCTCTTCATATCCATTAAGGGTAGCCTTAAAAAGGAAGGAAATCCTGACCCATGCTACATCGTGGATAACCCTTGAGGACACTGTGCTATGTGAGCCAGTCACAAAAAAACAAATCCTCTGTGATTCCACTTACATGAGGTGCTTAGAGCAGTCAAACTCATAGAGACAAAAGGTGGACTGGTGATTGCCAGGACCTGGAGGAGGGGTTACAGGGAGTGTTATGGGCTGAATTGTGCCCTCCCAAATTCATATATTGAAGCCCTCGCCTCCAGTCCTTCAGAATATGACTGTATGTGGAGATAGGGTCTTTAAAGAGGTCATTAAGGTCACACGGGATCATTAACCCACTATGACCAGTGTCTTTATAAAAGGATCTAGACACATACATAGATGGAGGGTAGACTGTATGAGGACACAGGGGGAGGGTGGCCATCTACAAATGAAGGAGAGAGGCCTCAGAGGACACCAACCCAGCTGACACCTTGATCTTAGACTTCCAGCCTCCAGAACTGTCAGATCATTCATTTCTGTTGTTTAAACTGCCCAGTCTGTGGTATTTTGTTATGACATCCCTAGCTGACCAGCACAAGGAGTTGCTGCTTACTGGGCGTAGGATTTTAGTTTGGGATGATGAAAATGTTCCACAGATGGATGGTGGTGATGGTTACTCAAGGTGAATGTGCTTGATGAAATGTACATTTAAAAATGGTTAAAATGGGGCGGGGGGGGGGCGGCGCCTGGGTAGCTCAGTCAGTTAAGCGTCTGCCTTCAGCTTAGGTCGTGATCTCAGGGTCCTGGGATCGAGTCCCGCGCCAGGCTCCCTGCTCAGCGGGAAGTCTGCTTCTCCCTCTCCCTCTGCTCCCCCCACTCATGTGCATGCTCTCTCTCTCTCTCTCTCTCAAATAGATAAATCTTTTATTTTTTTTAAAGATTTTATTTGTTTATTTGACAGAGAGAAACACAGTGAGAGAGGGAACACAAGCAGGGGGAGTGGGAGAGGGAGACGCAGGCTTCCCGCTGAGCAGGGAGCCCAATGCGGGGCTCGATCCCAGGACCCTGAGATCATGATCTGAGCTGAAGCCAGACGCTTAACGACTGAGCCACCCAGGCGCCCCATCAAACAGATAAATCTTTTAAAAAATTGGTTAAAATGGTCGCCTTTATGTGTATTTTACTGTAATAAAAATGTATAGAAAACAAAGGAAAAGAAGGGGAGGCAAGTAGGAACTTACTTTGCTTCTAAAGCCAAGGCGATGATCCCCGCCACCATGGGGGCTGAAACCGAGGTCCCTGTGTGGCCGTCCGTGCAGCGCTGCCGCAGATCCGTGGTGACCTGGGGGACAGGGCAGCAAGAGGCGAAGTCGGCTCTCAGAAGATGTCCGAGGTCAGAGGCTACTCAAGATGCTGCACCTGGACAGGTGTGGCCCCTGGTCCCAGGGACGGAAGAGGCACTACGGAGATGCATCTCCCCAATTAAGGTTTGTGTCTGCTCCTCGCTGCTAATCTGCTTTGCTCTCAAACATAGAACAGGGACCCGCTGCCAGAGTGAGCTAATCACAGGGTGGGGACAGGGAGATAAGGCGAAGGGAAGACAGGCAGCAGGAAGCCGCACGACCTCACGGCTGCAGATGAGCGTGCTGAGACACAAAGGTAAGAGAGGGGCCCTCCATGGCAGAGTCCCCACCTGCCACAGCCCATGTTAAAGACCCCCAAGTCACCCCTGACATCAGAGCAGCTGGAAACAAGGTGGGGGGGTGCCCAGGTGGCCCAGAGACCACCCCTGCCTTTACCCAGATCAGAGATAAGTCACAGAAGGTCACAGATCATTCCCTACCAGGATGTCCTCCTCAGATAGTTGACAGTGTCCTAAAGCACCCAGTTCCATCTGCAGCAGATGAACCTGGAGTGTTCGTGACCTTCACAGGGCCTGCTGTGTGGGACAATGAAGCTGGCCGTTGTCCTTGGAAAGGCAAAGCTGACTGCAAACCGAGGGGGCTCTGCATGCCTTCCTCTGAGACACTGACTCCGGGCCGGGTGGGGATATCGATTCTGGACCTCATTAGCACACAGCCTGATTTGTCGCTTGTCTTTGAACTGATGTGGAGAAGCAGCACCGTGGAATCACCATGCATGGGTTCAGCCGTGCCACACCTACTGTGCTAGATGGGATTCTGGCCCTCAAGCTACACCCGTGCATGCTGCAGACGGCATTAAGTTGGCTAACCAGCACACCTTAGATCAGTGAGACAATCCTGGATTGTCCAGTGGGCCCCATGCCCTCACCGGGCCCTGGAAAGTGGAGAGAGGCCGAAAAGTGTGTCAGAGAGCCGAGGCAGAAGAGGGACCCAAACCATCTTTGCTGGCTTTGACGAGGGAGATAGAAGAACATAAGCCAAGGAATGTGGGCAGCCTGGAGATGCTGAGAACAGCCCTTCGCAGACAGCCCACAAGGAATCCAGAGCTCAGTCCTATAACCACAAAGAACTAAAGTCAGCCAACAAACCGAATGAGCACAGAATGAATTCTCCACTAGAGCCTCTAGAAAGGAACACAGCCCGGCCGGCACACGGATTTCAGCTTCAGGAGGCTCAGAAGAGACGCAGTCGAGGCCGTTGCCCTGCTGACCTCCTGAACTCTGAGATTATAATTCTGTGCTGTTTTAGGCTGCTGAGTTTGGGATAATTTGTTACGAGAGCAATAGGAAACTGATAGCCACACCAACAGCAAGGTTCTAGTAGCCGATCTGCATAACCCTAAAGAATGAATTTCCCCAGTCATAACAATCCAGATCCTCTCCCCAACGGAGCATCTTCCTTCATCACATTCTGGCTGGGCTGACAATCACCCAGGAGACAGGATCCAGCCTGCCTCATGCACATGCCGGAAGACTGACAGGAACACTGGCAGAGACCAGCCTCCTCCTCCCTGCATCCTGCTGTTCAAGGAAGGGCAGCTGAGGGTGGGGAAGTCCGGACAAGGATGCAACCTCTGACCCCAGGATCTTCATCTGCAAATGGGCCTAATGATGCGTCCTTCACAGGCTTCTTTCTGGTGAAAGTCATAGCTGGCGCCTGAAACATACTTACATTCAGTAAATGGTGGCCAGTGATGGACACTGAGGGTGTCTGGGCAGGAGGCCACGCTCCCAAGAGCAGGGGAGGCCCATGGCTGGCTCTCCAGCCTCTGAGAACTGGGGAGTGAGCAGAGGGCCCCCCTCTGCAGGGAGGGGATGGCTCAACCAAGGTGGGCAGCCCCTGCTTCCTGAGACCAAACGTCATGCGTGGAACTCTGCTCCAGGTCAGCGAATGAAAGAAAGTCAAGGAATGAATGGGTGAGCAATGCTCTGCCGGGCGTTACTCCTTTTATTAAAAGTCATGTGTCAGTACCAGGCAATCCCCTCCCTCCAGGCGAACACGGCTCGGCATTCGCTGGACAGAGAGGAACAGAGAATACGGGATGGGACAGAGCCTTGATTTCCAGCTGACACCTGCCTGAACCGCACAGCCTACAAGCTGCCAACCATCCAGAGAAGTCCATCCCCTTGCAGGTTCTCTTGGAGGACTCAGAGCAAAAGCTTGGCTCTAGTTGAGCTGAAAACCACCACCACCACCACAACAAAAACAAAAACCCCAGCAAAAATGCCATTCATACTCTCAGAGGAGA